>NW_025819447.1:0-1476 GCF_002878395.1 Capsicum annuum
AGAATGAAGGATGTCTCCGATTGTCTACAGAGATTTAATGGATGATATCTTCAATTGTCTATAGAGATTGATACTGATTGGCGCCTTTGATTGTCTACGAAGACTATGAATGAAAGATGTTTTCGATTGTCTACGGAAATATAAAAATGAAGGACGTCTCTGATTGTCTATAGAGATCTAATGAATGATGTCTTCGATTGTTTACGAAGATTTAGTGGATACTATCCCTAATTGCTTATCAAGTCTAATATTAATTGTCGTCTTTAATTGTATACAAAGGCTCGATGACATCTCGAGTTGTCTATGAAGACGGATGTTGATTGTTGCCTCCTATCGTCTATGAAGACTGATGTTAATCGCCATCTTCAATTGTCTATGAAGACTAACGGATGACATATCCAATTGACTATAAAGACTGATGTTGATTGTTGCCTCCGATTATTTACAGAGACTATGTATGACATCTCCAATTGTCTATGGAGACTGATGTAAAATATCTCCAATTATCTATGAAGACTGATGTATGACATCTCCAGTTATCTATGGGGACTGATATTGATGAATGTTATCTTCGATTATCTACGAAGACTATGTTGATTGTCGTCTTCAATTGTCTGTGAAAATTAAATGATGTCTTCGATTGTCTATGAAGACTTGATGACATCTCCAATTGTCTATGAAGACTGATGCTGAATGATAATGTCTTCGATTCTATACGATGGCTTGATGCATGACATCTCCAATTATCTATCGAGACCGATGTTGATTGTAATCTTCAATTGTCTATGAAGACTATGAAGGAATGGTGTATTCGACTGTCTACGAAGACTATTCATGATATCTCTAATTTTTTATGGAGATTGATGTTGAATGTCATCTTCGATTGTCTGCAAAGACTGATGTATGATATCTCCGATTGTCTATGGAGACTTGATGATAAATGATACCTCTGATTGTCTACAGATACTATGTGATGAATGTTGCCTCCGATTGTCTACGAAGACTATGTACTATATCTCCGATTGTCTACGAGACTGATGTATGATATCTCCGATTGTTTATGGAAACTTGATGATAAAATGACGTGTCTGATTTTCTACAGAGAACATGTAATGAATATTGTCTTCGATTGTCCATGAAGACTATATTGATTGTCGTCTCCAATTGTTTACGAAGACTATGTGATGATTGAAAGATGCCTTTGATTGTCTACAAAGACTATGTTGATTGTTGCATGATATTCCCGATTGTCTATGGAGATTGATGTTGGTTGTTATCTTTGATTGTCTACGAAGACTGAGGCCCTCAATTAGTGAGGTGAACGAAATCTAATAGCTCTTTCGACTGGAGGGGCTATTGAAATGTAAAAAGTTTTCAATTGGGAGAATAAATGTATTGGCCTCTCGACTAATGGGGCTATAAAAAAATGTAAAATGCAGGTATTTGAAGGTATATGCCTAGAAGGAAAAGTCAAAG
>NW_025819448.1:0-3494 GCF_002878395.1 Capsicum annuum
TCTTTTTAATTGATTAATAAGTTCGTCTATTTCAGGATTTTTAGGTGGTTCTGGAAATTCTTTATTTTTAATTAAGATGTCTATCTTTTTGTGTAATTCTGGTTCTTGAGCTGGTTCTTTAGCTTCTTTACCCTTAATTAAAATATCTATCCTTTTATGTAAGTCTATTAATAACTAGATTATAGTATTGTTTTGTCTTAATAAGGTTTTGTTTGTTATACTAGAAGGTATATGTTTAGATAATCCTTTTGGTTCACTATGATAACTTTTTGATCTTCCTAGAGCTTTATTGTAATCTATATCTTCTTCACTCATGAAAGTAAGATTTCTTCTAATCTTCTTTATTTATTTATTACAAAAAGAAAAGTTAATAAAACTAAAACAACTAAGCATCTCATATTGGGTATATATAAAGAAATTTTTACAAGACTACTTTTATTATTGCACTGTCAGCGGAAACACTTTTAATGAAGAATTAGGCAAAAAATTATTTAATAAATTATCTGAAGCTCTAGGAAGAGAAATAAAAGATAGTGGTATAAAAGAGATGGTGTAGTGGCTAACCCAAACCTAAAATGGACCATAGGACATAGAACACAACATATAATGGATATACTAACAAAAAAATGCACGAACATACAAATACAAAAACAACTAAAAAGAAATGAAATGAATTTCTGTAAATCTGTTATATACATAACCCAAAATTATGATAATAATCAGAAACAATATAGAAAATACAAAAAGAAATATAATAAAAAATCATATAATCATAAAAAATACTTCTTAAGAAAATCAAAAGCCAAAAAACCATGGTTAAATATACATAGACACGTTAGGAAATATAGAGATGATAAGAACTATAAAAATAAATTAGAATGCTATATTTGTGGAATTATAGACCATTTAGCTAATGTATGTCCTAAAAGAAATAATAGTAGAACTAGGAATTCTCAATTAATAGAGGATTTCTAAGAAACTTTACTAAACGTAGACGAATACATGTCAGATACAGAAAATATATACTCAATAATAAGTATTGATATAAATGATAAAGATAATTCTAAATCTGATTTTTCAGAATCAGAAGAAGATAATTTGGTAAATGAATTAGGAGAGGAGATAGAAGATTTAAACTTAAACAATCTAGTAATCAATAATTTAATGAATATCACTCAAGAATGTGTACATGAATTCCAAAGAAACAAAGGTTTAGACAGTAATAGATGTCGTATATGTAATTGGTATCCAAGTAAAGACAACAGAGCTAAATGTAAAAAATGTTACTTAGAAGCCTTTATAAACTGTATAGAAAACACTTTAAAAATAAAAATAGAATCAGAAATAAATAGCAAACAGAAATATACAAATAATCAAATCTTAAATTTAAGAATATCAACTCTAAAAACCCGATTAAATAATCTAGAACAAAGATTAACTATCCTAGAAAAAGGAAAAACCAAAATCACTATAGGAGAATCAGATACACAAGAAGCTATACATTTAGAAAAAACTACAAGCAGAGCTTATAAACTTGGAAGATAATGATACTAACCTAATATGCAATGAAGGAAAAGAATTTTCCACCATTAAAGTATCAGTAAAAATTAAAATTAAAGACATAGAGATAGAAACTTTAGCACTAGTAGATTCCGGATGCACTAGCTGTTTAATTAATAAAGAAATAGTACTAGAACATTTACTAAAAATACTAGAGAGACCTATAACAGCTACCCAAATGGATGGATCACATAATATCTATAATTATTACATAGAAAAAACACAAATAAGTTTCTTAAATACATGTAATGAATTCTACAACCCAACTTACAATGTTAATAGAATATTAGCAAGGGATTTAAACATAGGTTCAGACTTTGTTATAGGACTACGCTTTTGTATCCAAAACAGAAGAGGATGTCTCTTAACAAAAGATGGAATAATGTTATTTAAAAATCTAACTTATACACCGATACAAACAGTAACATTACCAACAGTATATAAAACATTAAAAACACATAAAAAGAATTTAATTTCTAAACCATGTTGCGAAGACTGCCAAAATAGCAACCTGTTAAAAGAAGACAAAAATTTAGAAGAAAACTTAGAAGATTTTAAAAATTATACTCTACTTAATGCAGAAGGACAAGAATGCTTAAAAGACATAGAAAAAGACTATACTTTAATAAGTATTGAAACTCAATTTTACAACTTTAAAAAAGGAATAAACACGATAGGAATAATAAATAATCCGAAAGACTTAGACAATGTAATAGCAATTTTAGATAAAATAGAAATAATAGGAGAAAAACCTTTAGCACATTGGGATACTAACGAAATAATGTGTAAGTTAGATATAATTAACCCAGAATATACCATAAAGACAGCATCAATAAAAGCTAACAATAAGATATAGAAGAATTTGAGAAACAAATTAAAGAATTATTAAAGTTAGAAGTAATTCGAATATCAATATCTAGACACAGATCAACAACATTTATGGTAAGAAACCATAGTGAGCAAATAAGGGGAAAAGCTCGTATGGTAATAAATTATAAAAAACTAAATGACAACACCAAAACATATGCATTTAAGTTACCAGATAAAAGTGAGTTAATTAATAGAATACAAGGTAAAAAGATATATAGTAAGTTTGATTGAAAATTCGGGTATTGGCAGGTAAAAATGCACCCAGATAGTATAGAATGGACAACATTCACTTGTCCAGAAGGACATTATGAGTGACTTGTTATGCCGTTTGGACTAAAAACAGCCCCACCCATTTTCCAAAGAAAAATAGATGATATATTTAAAGATTATAAAAAATTTGTATTGGTATATGTAGATGATATTTTAGTATTTAGTAAAGATATGCAACAATATTTGGGACATTTACAAATGATATTTAGACTATTTGTCAAACATGGAATAATAATTAGTAAAAAGAAAATGGAACTATGTAAAACACATATTAATTTTTTAGGAATAATCTTAGGAAATGGGAGGATTAAACTTCAACCTCATATAGCCAAAAAAGTATTAGAAATGCCAGATAAATTAGAAAATATTAAAGACCTACAAAAATTTTTAGGATTAGTAAATTACGCAAGAAACTTTATTCAATATTTAGGACAAATAGCAGGACCATTATATGCTAAAACAGACAGTAAAGGACACAAACATTTTAATATAGAAGATATTAAACTAATACAACAAATTAAGGAAAAAGTTAGAAATATTCTAGACTTAAAAATTCCTCTAGAAACTGATTATTTAGTTGTTCAAACAGACGGAAGTAAATTAGGATGGGGATCCATATTAAAAACAAGACCTAATAAATATAATAATAAAAATGAAGAACAAATATGCGCCTATCAAAGCGGCTCATACAAAGAAAAAGGAAACATAAAAGCAATAGATTTAGAAGTACTAGCAATTATATATGGTCTAAACAATTTTAAATTATATATATTAAATAAAGATGAAGTTTTAGT
>NW_025819449.1:0-1033 GCF_002878395.1 Capsicum annuum
ATTTATTAAAACTCAATAATCCAACCAATGACTTAAATTATTTCCGAACACCCCAAAAATTGACACTACTCATTCTGCAAGTCCTAACTCACACACATCAACTACGGGGAGAGCTAAAATAGAAAAGACGAGAAAATTTTATAAAACGACCGGGAGGGTCGTTACAGCTTCAAATGCCCAAGCCTAAAAAATGTAAACAGGAAGCAAGCAAAAAAAATCATAATAATTATATTCAATATAAATTAATGGATGAGTAAAATTAGTGATTAATTTTACCATGAAATCCCAAAGAAAGTCGTATAATGTGGTCGTCCCTGAGGATAGCTTTGTCAGTAAATATTGAACAGTCAAGTAGAAGCTGTCATATCCCAAGGGATAATTGTTGAATTTATCAAAATCCTCAGCACGCGCCAACAAATCATCTTCTATGACCTTGTTGACATCTCTTGCCAATATAACCAAATGGGAAAACCAAACTAAGCACAATTGCTCCTTGTACTTCTTGGTATGGTTTTATCCTCGAGATCTATCAATAAATCCGATGCTTTGTAGCCACGTCGAGCAATGTCAAACAACCCATCTATTTTTCCCTTGCATTTTCTTGCCTTGGATGTTTTGCGGGGTGGTGGTCCTTCTGGAAGATGGCATCTCAAGCCCGTCACTATGGTAAACTCTTGCAAGCCAAAACAAACAGGCATGCCATAGTAGTTGATCCAGATTTTATCCATCTTCTTTTTGCCCCCCTCCTTCGAATCTTTATCATCCCCCGCGTACTTGATCCTGCACTTGAGAAGACCATATACCATCATCATAGGGAAACGGATACGGGCAGAGGGGTCCTCAAGAAGCTCAAGAAATCTTCCAAAGCAGCTCTTCTTAAAAAGTTTGCCTATGTTTTCGTTCTTCATAATTTTCATAAAATGTTCAAAAATTTTACCCATCTGACATTTAAGTACAATTTGACCAGTTAGTTGTTTTCCTTCTGGATCATTTATCGGCATCGCAACTTGAAACCTTTCAATACTAAAAGTTT
>NW_025819450.1:0-1722 GCF_002878395.1 Capsicum annuum
TTTTCAATTTTTATTATTGTCTTCTTTTTATTTATTCATTTAGTCATTTATTTATTCATTCATTTCGGCCTCGAAGCCAAAGTTGTATTTAATACAGGTGGAGCAAGACTCGAGCCAAAGGCTCAAAAAATAGTTTAGGATAGGTGAAATGGGTTGGAAGCCCAACTAAACTAGGACAGGTCTCGTTGATTTGGGCCTAATGGCCTAAATCTTTTACTTTTTCCTCCCTTCCCCTTTTATGTGTTTATTAGTTTTGTTTAGACTTAGTTAAAATCCCTATTAAGTCACCTAAATCTATTTAACACAAGTCTTTTTTTTGAAAAAAATTAAATCACTATTTCAACAAATTAATCTTTTCGAAGTTAATCAAAAGACGATTTTCAAATAGTCCGAATAACCGCAAGTTAGCGGACGTTTTAGGTGCCTAACACCTTCCTAAAACGTTAATAGGAACCGCTTATCTGGAATCTCTAACTTAAAACTATTTTCCTGTTTTGAATCGTTTGACATAACTTTTATAAAGGTTTCTTAATTCCTTTTCAAAATTAAGTGGCAACTCTCTTTCAAAAGTCAAAAATTTTTGTAAAACAGAAATGGCGACTCTGCTGGGGATTTTATCAAGAGGTTCTAACCAATTTTTTGATTTCGTCGTTTGATTGACTGTTTATGTGTTTATGTGTTTTGATTCTGTAGAATTTAAATATCGCATCTCATGGCATATTCCTATATTATTTAAACTGTTTTGGGGTTTCGTGGGTATCTCGAACCCTATTGATCAATTCCAAAAATATGTTGAAAATACAAATAATTTATTAGCACGTGATTCGTTTGATGGTTGTTTGTATTTTCAAACTCAAGTTGTCCATTTAAGAACTTGAGTTCAAACCCACTCTAGATACCTACGATAGAGCAAAACCAAAACTCTATTTCAGGCATGAGCCTAGGACGACCCAATACCCGAGCGGGGTACTGGGCCCATTAGAAAACCCGCCCTGCATCTATTGACCCCGAGTCAATTATAGATGAACCATATTTATGTGTTGAAGAAAATGTATGCCTGTCTAATTCAATCCATTATCCTTTGGGGGTCGCGAAAAATCTTGATTTGCTTACTTTTGTAAGAAGAATTGAAGTAAGATAAGCAAGAAATTGATCGATTTGGGAGGTTGCATCTAAGGCGCAGTTTGAACATCAACAGATGTCACCAATAAAAGAAGTGGATGAAGCTTAGAAGGCGAAGGTTGATAGAAGAAGCACTCAGGAATTAGTATTTTCTATCCCCTGTGTGGGAACGTGTCTTCTTTCATGTTATTTCCCTTTTCCTAAATATTGTATCCCTATTTTGTTATCATTTGTAAGCATTTATGCCCTTTTCGTGTCTATATAAGTTAGAGGTTAATGGATTGACTTCGAGGAATCATATATTTTCTTCAAAAATCGTTAGGCCTGAACCCTTGGCTCAAAAGGGTCACCCCAGCTAGGATACGTGTTATTATAACGTTTTTGTGTGATATAACTGTTTCATGTGCTTATATGTGTATGTTTGAATAAAAGGAAACTTTATCCACTAGGTCCTATGGACGAACTTGGCTATGACTCAAACAACTCTATGTGGTTATTTCATGTCAAATATTTTCCATTATTTATCATATACAGAAACTAACACATCTGCCTATGAGTTGTTTTACTTTACAGATAATAGAAATTACACTGTGTTGATAT
>NW_025819451.1:0-1046 GCF_002878395.1 Capsicum annuum
TGAGATACTACCTAGTTCCCTTTATATGTTGAATTCAGAACTTGCCTTGTTAGTCTTGCCTAGGTTGTAGGATAGTTGGCTAGGAAAGGATGATAAGACATTTTTAGTTTTAGTCCACTTTTAGCCTAATTGCCCTTCCATGAGGAAATTAGTATCCCATGATCCCTATTTTGAGCCTGAGCATATATTTTTCTGATTTCACCATTCACCTTATCATTTATGCTATAATGAACCTGTTTTGGCCCTGGTCTTCCTTGGATATTGTGCTCCTCAACTTAGGCAAAATGACTAGGTTGAGGGTGGCTACCATAGGGGTGTGTAGTGTAAATGGGTATGAAGAAGGGTAAAATAAGAAGAAAAAAATTAGTAGGCTGGGTGTGGTAGAAAATAAAAAGAAAAGAAAATGAAAATTATGAAAAAGGGAAAAAAAGAATAAAAAACCACATCCAACTTGAATGTGCGTAAAAAATAAAAAGGGATAACTAAGGGTGGAAATAAAATAAAAAAAATGGCTAATAAGTGAGACCCCAAAGTTAGTGTAGTGCGAAAGAGGCTTAGTCACTTGATATATCCATATGTACCATACCATCCCGCAAGCCTGCATTACAATTCGAATAAAGTCCTACAATGATCCTTACTTGACTCTTTGAAAGATGAGATAAATAAAATAAGGGAAAGCCTATGGAATTTAACATGCATTGATTGGAACTTCTATTGTGAGTTTGAGTGTCTCTTGACCGTCCCTGCATTAACATGTATTATTTTATATAAGTGATTGGGACTTCTTTGTTATGAGGGAACATGGGTTGTATTGCTAGATGATTACTTTTTGGATAGTGTAACTTGTATATATGCATGGTTGTTTGTTGCTAATATAATGCCATAGCTTGATTTCTTTGTGTCACATTGTTGTGCTTTATGAATACACACAGTTGGGTTTTAAAGTATTAAACTTGGTGAGGGTAATGATCTTGAGCTTAAATTTGATGTTTGACTATCATAGGTATCTTAGGTTTCTCTTGGTTAAGCATCATCGTATTGTTTTA
>NW_025819452.1:0-1316 GCF_002878395.1 Capsicum annuum
CTTTATTATTCATGATTTATGATTTTCAGCTTTCAGTCATTCAAGCTCAAGGTGAGTCATTTACATATAGCATGCGTTATTTGAAAGTATATGGATATATTAAGTTATTGTTTTACTTATGCATTTGCCCCCATGTATTCAGTACATTCCAAAAGTACTTATCTATCTATCTATCTATCTATATATATATATATATATATATATATATATATATATATATATATGTCTATGTGTTACATTATCTCATAATGTAGGTACAAGTTGTAGCGCGCACATCATAATCAGACAGTTTGTAGCTTTCAGTCAGCAGGTGAGGAGTCATTTTGATTTGAGGGCTCGAGTCAATCATAGTTTGAGTAGCATCTTATTTTATTTATTCAGTCGTATTGATTTGGGATAGTTGGGGGTCATGTCCTGGCTACCTATAGTTAATACTATTAAAGGATTCATAGACAGTTAGTAGAGTTGATGTATTTGATTTCAGTTTTATTTTGTATAACCAGAGTTGTAATCATTTTAATAGTTTTGTTTTGAAGATGTTCAGCTAAATACTTTCCTTCCTCTCTTTTCTTGAAGATTTATGTATCTTATTCAGTTGCTCACGAGTTATGCCAGTACAAAGGATAGCTTGGGATCACCTGTGGTCCTAAGCACCGTGTGACGTCCTAGGGGTAGTCTCAGGGTGTTACAATAATCAAGATCATCAAGTACAATTAATGGGATATAGAATAATTAGACATTAACAAGTTAAGATATAGAACAAATGGATAGATGACAAGTCAATATAGTAGTGCAAGCACAATATACACACAATAAAGTAGGCGCAACGTATATTATGATTATGAAGATGCATGACGTTGACACACAACCTTCAGATTTGCACACAGCCTTGAGTTTGGCTCACAACCTTAAGTTTGGCACACAACCTTAGATTTGGCACATATCCTTAAGTTTGGCACACAGCCTTGAGGTTGACACACAGTCATTGAGTTTTTTCCGGCATAATCCTTCGAAGAAGGTCCATAATATCCAATATCTAATACCAATATTTAGTATTTTCTAGTGTTTCTTGCAATTCCAGTATTTCTAGTATTTCTCGTAATTCCAATATTTTTAGTGTTTCCTAAGCACATACATTGCATAAGACACAAACCAAGTACACATACATGACAACTAACTTATACATAAAGCAATAAAATAAACAAGTTAAATGATGCCTTTGATGATATGTAAATGCAATGTTCCCAACCATTCAAAATGAAAATTTCCACAACCAATCCATAATGTTTCCATTTCATCACCACATTAGCCAATAT
>NW_025819453.1:0-3232 GCF_002878395.1 Capsicum annuum
ATTCGTTGAAAGATTGGACCCTCATTGTTGATTGTGTAACCCTAGTTATTTTTCTCCTTTAGTGCTCTTGGATGATGAACTTAGACTGATAATAGGATTATGATGTGTTTAGAATCTGTTAAATTCGAAAGGTTAAGTTTAGGGGTGTGTAAGGAGTGCCAAAAGACTTAATTTCCCTCAAAATAACCTAAAAACGGAGTGTTAAAGTCACTTGAAACCATAAGATATGCGCCGCATATGATATCACATATATTTACATAGGCTCCGTATATGATATCGCCTATATTTACATAGGCGCCACATATGATATCGCCTATATTTACTTAGGCGCCGCATACGCTATCGCATATGCTTTCCAGTGGCCATGTGCGATTGTCTAGGCGACACACTCTACTTCGCAAAGCCACAACTCCTAGCTCGAGTGTCGGATTTTGGTGAAATTGGTATTGTTGGAAAGATAATTCGATTCTCTATAATTTTGTGGGTAGAAGTATGCAGAAATACCACTTATTTATCAAGTTATGCTCATTCAAAGATGACCCTTGCTAATTCAAACATTAAAACTTGATGGATTTCGAAACTCTTAGCTTGTACTATATTAAGTGACTCATATAACCACACTTAACACATCATAAGCTCTATTATAACTAGGGTACTCTTGGTAATTTAGGTACCCAAATATGGCTTACAAAATTGAGGTTTTCATACATACGAACAACGGTTTATTTTCTAGCTTAGGAAAGTGCGGGGCATTACAGGTCATTACAAGTTTTGTGGGGTAATAGAATTCCCACAAAGTTAAAATGTCTTTTACAAAATTTGGGACAACTTTAATGATGACATTATGTCTTTTTTCAATACTATATAAGATTAAGTAAGTCAAGTTTTAGAAAAAGTTTCACTTAGAGCCTGTTTGGGATTGCTGTTAGAAAGTTGTTGATTTGAAAATCATTTTTATAAAATAACTTTCGAACAAAGTGCTTTTTGAAATAAACAAATTGTGCTTGACTAATTCATTTGAAAAGTGATTTTGATAAACATATTGTGTTTGGCTAATCTTTATTTGATAGAAAAATTATGAAAAAAGACATGTATCAATAGACTTTTACATCTAAAGATTATTTTTAACATTGAATTTATTTTAAGTATCTATCATAATAGTTTTCATTTAGATTTTACTTTTATTTAATTAAAAAGAATATTCATAGAGATAGATTAAAAAAATAAATATTGATATAATATAAAAAATACTTAAAAAGATCAAGAAAAACTAATTTGAAAAGTATTCCATAAATCAAATCAATATATATGAATAAATGACTAATAAATAAAAAAAAGTATTGCATATTTTTCCATCATAATCATCAATCAAATAGAAGTGCTCCAAGAAAATAGGAAAAAACCCTAGATTGCCTACACAAACCAACATCTAAAGTCATGGCCATGATGGTCATTGGCCGGCATGCACCATCTTAGACTGGTCAATTAACGCTCACCAATGACAATACAATAATACCCAAGACTTCATATGCTAGCACCATTAGAACACCAGCTCCATAATATCAACCAGTTTCTTTGAAAATGATATCGTATTTGCTGGGGAACCATGTATGATAAGGGAGGAGGAAGAGGTGAATCAAATGATCATTAATGAAGAAAAAAATATGTAGTGATTGGCAAATTTTTAAATGAGTGGTTGGAGATTAAGATCTATAATGTCTAGTATCTAAACAGTGTGAGTTAAAAGGTGAAGTTAATATCGGATTGCTAAGCAATAAGTATGTGTTGATAAGGGCTGCAAAGTTAGAAGACTATGTAAACCTTCTTTTTAAACTCGCAATTCTATATTACTCACATCTATTGGTCGTATCCAATGAGAATTTTCAAATGGGACCCTATGTTCAATCCAGAAGAGAAAACATCTACAATAATAGATTGGATATCCTTTCCAACACTACCAATAATTTTTTTTGTGAATAAAGCAATGCTTTCATTAGCAGTAACAGCTGAAAAACCTCAGCAAGTAGATTTATTAACACAAAATAAAATGAGGTCCAATTATGCACGAGTCAAAATGGAAGTAGATTTATTGGGGGAACTTCCTTAACAAATAAATATAGGCATGAGAATAAAGTTAGGAGACGTGGTGGAAAATTGAATCAACATAAGATATGATTATGTCCCTAAATACTGTAAAGAATGCAAGCTTAAGAGTCATAATGAAAAGGAATGCTATGTCATACATCCTGAATTATATCCTAAAGAAGAAAATAAGTAAGATGAGGAGCAAAAAAAGGATGGACAAACCAAAATAAGAAGAAAGACAATAGGGACAACAACAAAGTGGAAGATATGAAATAAGATATAAAGGGGAAGACAAAGGTAACAAAAGATACAGAGTTTCAAGAGCTAAAATGATATGAAATACAAAGGATCAACATAAGAATGGGAAAGAAATTGCAGTAAATAAAAAGTTTGGGGCATTAGAAGAAAAGAATCAGAAAGAAGGTGACAAGAAAAATAAAGAAAAAAGAAGAGGAGATAAACGATCACAGGATAAATACTAAATGCAATAACACTAGTAAGATGAGAAATGAAAAACAACAATAGCAATAATAGAATGAGGCAGAATCACAAGCAGAAAACCAAAGGAAAAAAAAGATAATTCCATCAAAAAACCCCAAACCAGACACCTTAAAGTCCACAGAGGTGGAAGGTGAGATAGGGTCTTCAACACCAAATAGTGTTAGAACAAAGAAAGTAAGTGTAGAATTATAAAGTTTAGTAAGTAATTTTATCCCTAAAGAAGGAACAAACAGGATGTTGTACCAGACAGGGATCAAACCATGCTCTACTACATGTCATAGGCAAAACTTCACAAGAGATGGTCATCAAGCTATTTAGATTATTGAATTTTTAAAACAACATAATTATTTTAGAAGGTAGTGAAAGAAATTGGAATAAGGACAATAGTTGTAAGTACCTAATTTTCTGGAATCGAAACGTCACACGATGCTCATGATCCCGAAGGACCACAAGCTAACCCTCTACTGATATCTATACCTGAGCACTGTATAATATCTATAATAAATATGGAAACTGGCAAAAACTGGCCATAAGGTTCAAAATATCTAGTATACTTAAAACTAAAAACTAAATACTGATATATCTGTTCGAATAGCCTTTAAACTGTCTGAACTGTGGAGTTGATGAGAAATTTCCCTAACTAACT
>NW_025819454.1:0-2238 GCF_002878395.1 Capsicum annuum
CATCTTCTGGAATTGAACTGTAACAACTTGATTTTCTGGAACCAGAATGTCACACAGTGCTCATGATCCCGAAGAACCACAAGCTAACCTTCTACTGATATTTGTATCTGAACACTATATAATATAGATAATAAATACGGAAACTGGCCATAAGTTTCAAAACATCTAAAAATACTCAAAATTGAAAACTGAATACTGATACATTTGTTCGAAAAGCCTCTAAACTATCTGAAATCTGGAGTTGATGGGATATGTCACCAACTAAATCCTTCAACTTAAAATAAACTAAGTCTGATACGATAAAAATAAGAATAAGGATCATCCTCGATTGAAGAGGGATCATTGTTATGTCTACTACTACTGACTGGGACTGAGCTGCTAAGGGTACTCTGGATCTCGTGCCTCTGAACCTATGGTGTCAAATAAAACACCATAGCACAAATACATCAGTACGGAAATGTACCGAGTAAGAAGATGAGGTAAGGTTAAATACAAGGACTTATGCATAAACAATTAACTGAATAATCATGAGAATACTGAATGACACATATGCATGAATGGACAAACCATAACTGAAAACATCACAACTCGAAGTACTGAAACTCAGATATTGCTTTACTGTCATCTGAACTCACTACTAATGCCTGAGATACTGAATAACTGAATTTACTCATAACAATGACTGAAAGATGAGCTTTCTACTCTCGACTGACTACATTGGAGTCCAAACCTCTCTAACGGGTGATTCCAAAATCTACTATCAATTATAAGAAAAGATTATATCTGAGATCAAACCTATCTAGTGGAAGATATCTGAATCTAATAATAAGAAAACTCAACTGAATTAGAGACTGAGATCAAGCCTATCTATAGGGTTATCTCTGGATTTGATAATAAGAATACTCAACTAAATCTGAGATTGAGATCAAGCCTATCTAGCAGGTGATCTCTGGACCAGATAATGAGATTACTCAAGTGAATCTGAGACTGAGACCAAGCCTATCCAGCGGGTACTCTCTGGATCTGATAATAAGAATACTCAACTAAATTTGAGACTGATATCAAGCCTATCTAGCGGGTGATCTATGGATCTCATAATGAGATTACTCAACTAAAGTTGAGACTGAGATCAAGCCTATCTAGTGGGTAATCTCTGGATCTGATAATGAGATTACTCAACTGACTTTATATGGGACCATGCCTATCAGCGGGTGGCCCATGACTCAATGAAACTATTTGAGTTCCTCGCTGAGATAGATGACTGTATCTGACAGTCCTGATTTCTGAGTTCTTTTCTAAATACTGATACTAAAACTATAACTGTGGGAGTTCTCACTTAACCGACATGCCCCAAATCTGAACTGGTCGGGTCCAACCTGTAACCCCAGATGGAAGGGTGTCAATACCGTATCACAGGTAAAGACCTCTCTGGTCAAGCCTCTCTAACAGGTGACCCTCACAGGAAGTCAAGCCTAAGGCAGTATAATAGTCAAGCCTATCTAGCGGGTGACAAGCTTTTTCTAATGGGTGACTCCTGCATCTTGCGCTGGCTACGCAGTCTGGAGTTCAGGGATTCCTTCTAACGACTCTGTCTCTCTCGAAGGGAGCCGTCATCCCTGCACTCATTCGGTGCTAGCTCCTACTCCCAACTGAAAGATTCTGAACTGATTCTCAACTTAAATTGAACTGACTCTAATACTGATCATATTTCTTGACTGATCTGACTGAGTTAAGCTGAATTCACTTGGTTTTGTATCTAATGGAATACTACTAAATCTCATTATCAGACTGGTGATACTGAGTTCTAGACTGAACACTTGAATACTACTAGATCTGAGTTGCGTATAGAACTGAGGCTAGAATACCAGTAATACTGAGATTATCGAGATTTCTGAGATTTCTTAAGTTCTGTAACTGTCTTAGAGTATAGTTTTTTGTAACTCACTGGGTTCTAAGAATCATGGCTCTACTGAGATTATCATGAAAATTGACACGGGCTCTAGACTACAGCTAAATTGTCGGGTATAAATACCCCCAGGACTCGATAACATAAAAGCAAAGCATAACCATTCTTGAATTATCAAGACCATGGACATTCATTCACCATCACAATCACTAAAGCATCTCTTCAAGCATTTAGAAATCATAAACATGTGATAGAATAGGGAGACATGTTATTAGCTCATACTCTATTCAACAAGGTCTTGCATCAAACACTTAGCATGCATTAAAGTCTTA
>NW_025819455.1:0-1346 GCF_002878395.1 Capsicum annuum
GTCAAATGATTTGCATGTTGAGATAAAATTAATCAGATGCATATTCGGATCATCGCCTGCAAGTCTACCAAATAACCCTTTGAGTTGCATTAGCTGGATCATAGTGCTAGTAATATTGAACTTGGCTCCGAGTGCCAAGGGCGGAGGAATTATAGCCCCTGTAGC
The DNA here is from genome assembly GCF_002878395.1 of Capsicum annuum. Lineage (NCBI taxonomy): Eukaryota > Viridiplantae > Streptophyta > Magnoliopsida > Solanales > Solanaceae > Capsicum > Capsicum annuum. The sequence goes on from NW_025819455.1 coordinate 166, forward strand.
ACCAGCCCCATCCAAGTCGTCATCATCATCATCAAAATCAACTTGCACAGCTCGACGTTCGGGTTTCATCCTAGTTTGATAATCTCTGTTGACATTCCTGTTCACTGGTCCAGCCACATCATTTGCACGCCTTGGATTTAATAACTCATCATCACCCAGGTCCTCATCATCAAGATTTGGTACCCGACCTGGGTTATCATCATTCTGTTGATTTACTTACGCAGCTGCCAATGCAGCTAATCTAGCCTGCTCCTGTTGAGTAGCTATCTTTTCAGGGTCTCGTTGCGCATCCATTCTGCCAATGAGATATGGTTCAAGATTTATAGGTAATAATGGGTGGCCTGATCTCCGCGTATTTGGCATGCAATACACTCAACCTGATCAAAACAAAAACAACAAACAAAAAGTAAAATTTTGGGAATCTTTGACCAAAAGGTCGACTAATAAGCACAACTTAGTCGACAACCGTATTCCTCGGCAACGGCGCCAAAATTTGATACGCCCAAATTACACCTCTCTTACGGGAGAGTAAGCGGTCGCTGTCAAATATAGAACTCAACCAGGTTGAGTGTCGAATACCACAGGGAATACTGTGTTACTAAGTATTGTAGTTGTTACTGGACTGCTAGTCAGAGGTTCCTGAATGGGGGGTTTTGGTTTAAATTTGAAATGATAGTTACAATATTACAATGAAGCAATATGTGTATTAATATTTGATCACAGAGAATGACAAGTTAGGGTTATGTCCACCTTAAGCTTTTACTTCTCTATTAACTATGAGTAATAAGGATTTATACATGCATGCACTTATAGAGAGATGTATTCTAATTCTAAATCTAAGTGTTTCTCAACCATCAAGGATTTGTTCACCTTATCTCTCTCGAATCCAAAGTGTACAACCAATCATATGAACTCTTCAAGTAGTTAATCCTGCTAAGACATTAACGTGTAAAATAGAGGTTGGAAACCCTATTTTCTTGTCACTACTCTCTTTTCCAAATAGCAACTTTTCTATCGAACAAGTTATTGCTATAATGGCACATTTCCTATGTTTGAAACCACGAGAATTCAATCATAACGAAGAGAGTAATGATATAAGTGGATTAACATATCATAAATCCAAAAACCCATAGCAATAGAGAGTATACTAAAAGGTTTCCATAACCCTAACAAATAAACTT
>NW_025819456.1:0-1775 GCF_002878395.1 Capsicum annuum
TTGATGTTACAAAGTTGACTCGATCCTAATCTTTACATAACAATTGCAACTAAAACTTACAAAGCCTTATAAGACTAAGATTGAGACACTTTAATTTTGTTTTGGGAAGTTGCATGACCCATGTCCATCTTCAGTCTTTTTCTTTTATTTGCTGCCATTTTTCATAAGGAAACCTAAGAGATTTCTTCCCAATCTAGGATTTGAATTGATTCCTTGATTGAGGGATGACACCATAATATATGTTCATATGTGGTACAAATTACAATAATATATGTTCATGTAATTGCTTTATGTCCTAATTGATTTGGTCTGCAGTGATTCTGGGTTTTTGATCCTTCTTCCATTTCAAAGATATTTGATTGATATGCTTGCCATATTGTTTGAATATCGTGATCCTCCTTTTCATGATTGGATGTTCTTCTATTTTTGGAGTTGTTTCCCTTTTTTGTTTCTATGTCGATTTAGTCTTTTTGGTCCTCCATATCTTTGGGTGAGATACTCATCAATTTTCCAGTATCTTTTTTCTTCTTTTACTTGATCTTGATTGATCTGATTTTTCATAACTTTTGGGGATGAGAGTCTTCTTCCATTTGTCCTCATTGTGACTTATTTACTTGGATTTTGTAGATTGTGAATTGATGTCCTTCAAAAATTAAAAGTCCTTAATATCCTACAAAGATATGCTGGTTAGTTTGTCAATATTTAAACGTAGACTTAGGAGGGTAACTTATATGTGGATCAGTACTTTGGAATGTACTGAGTAAGTTGGGGTGAATTCAATAAGTAAAACTGATTTCATACATAATCTTAAAATATGCATGCCAAGTGCAAGTAGACTCACCAAGAGATAGAAATAAACTAAAAGCAAAAGTATTTTGAAACATAAGTAACAAACATAATCTGATAAGTTGGTGAATTACTACACTTATTGTCTTAAATGTTTACTTTTGTAGAATAAGTAGAACTGAAGCTGGGAAGCGGTAAAACATGAATACTGTAAGTAAATCTCATGTATAGTAGAGCATGCTGTAAAATTGAACTAATGGTCATGTATGGATACTAAGCATGAAAATCATAAACAGGGGTCCAATCAACATGTAACATGTAATCGACATGCCCTAATCTTTGTTAATAGGGGTCCAACCTGTAACCCCAGTTGGTAGCATGTTAGTATCATTTCATGGGTACTAACACTGGCTGTGTGGATCAACTAATCTGGTGTCCCAAAGAACTAGGGAGTCACCCTCTACTAGAAGGTGCTCTAATGAGATATGCGTTAACCCTCAACTGGAAGGAAGACATCTCAAACTTATGCTGGCAATGTAGTTTTGGAACTTAGGGACTACTACTAAAGGAAAAACCCTTTACTGGAAGGTGAGCCTCCATCCCTAGGTTCACTCGGTGCTAAATCCTACTCCCAACTGAACTGACAATAGTATTGAACTTAACTAAGTTTAATTGAACATTATTTCTAATACTACTCATCATTACATTAAATATCTAAGTATAATGATAAGATTCATGGCTTATGTCATGACCCAAGACTACCCCTAGTTGTAACACGGTGCTTAGGACTACAAGTGATCCTAAGCTAACCCATGAACTGGCATGATACTTTAGCAACTGATTTATAATATACATAATATCTAAGATTATTATGCGTAAACACAATCCTAGCATAATCTGGAAAAATATAATATTGATAAAGTTTACAATTTGATAAAAATAAGGAAAAGAACTCAAATTACATGACTGACTCTGACTCACATATATAA
>NW_025819457.1:0-1996 GCF_002878395.1 Capsicum annuum
TTTCTATGTCTTTTGTAACTCTTTGCATAATAGTTGAACTTTAAGGTTAGCCCAAATATTAACAGGACCTTTCTTAGTCTCCACCCATTGGGTCAGTCTATTTTAGCCAGACAGGTATACGGGAACTATCCGATTATGAGATCTCAGAAATATCATGCCTTCAGATTCTAGTAGTACTGCTAGTATGTGTAGGAAATCAATAAGGGAAGATGATTCCTGATCCATCCCTATCTCAGTGCAAAGTTATGTACTACAATCATCATGATACTTATGCATGTTTTACGTCTCAGTTCCATGAATACAACTTATATTCACGCACTTTCCACAGAATTGTGTGCGTTTCCAGTTCTTAGTATAAGGAGTTCCAGTTTACTCAGTATTACGAATCATGTTCCATGAGTATAGGAACTTCGAACTCAGATCATGCAGCTCATGACTCATGCATCTCATGTCATGCTTTACAGTATGCTTACCCCACGTGACTCATGTTTCACTCTTAGTGATCAGCCAAACTTAGAATATGTCACGTATACCCGCAATTTAGATTCCTCAGTGAATCTATGGTGTCGATGCTTTATCCCTCAGGCCTCGGTTACAGTGTCAGTTCAGTAGTCAATATTCAGTAAAGGACTCAGATAGTCCTACAGGACCATGGCTTTCAGTTATCAGTTACTTAGCCATCAGAATTTAGTACTTTAGTACCAGCCTAAACCTCAGTTATTAGAAACCAACATTTAGTCTTAGTTACAGTCTTAGTTGCAGTTACAGTCTCAATTACCATCTTAGCTACAATATCAGTCCCTGTCCTAGTCTAGTAGTCAAATCAGAAACTCAGTTCAGTTTCAAGATTTCCCAACCATAGCATAGCCATCAGTTACTCAGTTATTAGTATTTCAGTACCTCAGTTTACAGAATATTTCAGAACCATGTTATACATATGGTCTTGCATTCAGTACCACATGTTACCTAGTCAGTCAATACCTTCTATGCATGATACTCTACAGTTTCACTCCAGTTATTCAGACTAAGTACAGTTTAGTCTTGTAGACCCAATATTCAGTTATCAGTTATTTAGTTAATCAGATAAGTAGTATATATATGTATTCGTGTTCAACACCCAGGTGAATATTTTCAGTAGTCTCAAGTGATGTATTATACTAAGGCAGAGAGTATAGTTGAAAGAGTAATTGAGGGGTATGTCTAAGCTTGAAAATTTTAGATGCAGCGCATAAGGCTTAGTCACCCTACCCTAGATGAGAATGTGTAGGCCTCGCCTCATATTACAGAATCTTAGCCAGGATGATATTTTCATATTCAGCTATTGTATTCAGACCATGGCAAGTTTTCCTCCCTCACTAAGGCCACTAGAACTCTATAAAAGAGTGTCAAAGAAAAATCTCCAGTTAAGAATAAGTTTTCAGTATGAGTCAGTCCGTACAGCCCGTAACCCAGTTTAGCAGTCAGACAGATGAGTTTGTATGGTTTCCCAACTTTTCATTTATTTGCATTATCCAAAATCTCGTGAATGGGTGTAAACATTCTAAGATAGACCAACTAGCTTCCAGATCCCAGATATGCTGTCGTGATTCAGTTCATAGGTACCGTGTGCATCGTTCCAGTCCTTCCTCAGTAGCTCAGCCAAGTTAGTATCTATCAATGGACGTATTGTCCCAAGGGAAGATACACTATAATCCCCCAAACTTTTATGACTCAAAATATGCCATTCCCTTTTTATGTAACAAATCCGGTCTGGAGCAAGGGGTACTCATAGGTTGATGCTCAAATTCAAATCTCAGCCGTGAGACATGTATTCAAAGAATCAGTTCAGTTCAAGTGTCATGTTTCAATCTCAAATATGTTCTCATATTTATACTCATGCATGCTTAGTAAATGATCTCAGGTTCATCCATATTTTCAGTTTAAGGTAACAGTCTTCCTGGAACTCATTAAATTTCATGTCCAGATTTCTATTATAAACTTTGTATCAATTACCATT
>NW_025819458.1:0-1037 GCF_002878395.1 Capsicum annuum
TGAGCACTATCAGTTATCAGAAATAATATTCAGTACTTAGTTCAGTTTAGTACCAGTGTCAATTCAGATGGGTGTATGATTTAGCACCAAGTGAATATAGGGATGACAGCTTCTTCATCAGTTAGCAAGAGTCGTTAGTAGCAGTCTCCGTATTCCAGAACTACATAGCCAACATAATATATGAAGGGCCACCTATTTAGTTTAGGCTTGACTTCCTCTCAGGGGCCACCTGTCATTTTAGGCTCAACACCCTAGTCCTTTCGGACACCAATTTAGTGGATCCACATAGTCAGTGTTAGTACACATGGCACAATACTGACACCTTTCCAACTGGGTTATAGATTGGACCCCGATTAGCTCAGATTGGGGCATGTCGGTAACATGATACCTCCCAAAGTTTTAGTCAGTAATCAGTGTATCTCATCTCAGGTTTGCTTGACCAAGTGTACATATTTTCAATTATTCAACAATATATATTTTAGTCTTTCAGATTACAGATATTCTTTGTAACACATGTGTACTTGGTCTTGGATTCTCAGATTTTTACATGTTCATGCATTTTATGTGAAGTTATCTCATGCATTTCAGTCAGTTCTTATCTCACGTACCAGTATATTAAAAGTTTTGATTGCATACTTTTCTTAGCGCTATGTTGTCTTATAACATAGGTTCGGACGTTTAATTTCCCGACCGCTCTTAGACAGCTCAGCGTACTCAGCAGCAATAATAGTAAGTCCTCAAACATCGAGGACATGATTTAGTTACTTCAGTTACTTTAGTATTTTTATATGTACAGTCAGTTGGACTTAGTTAGGGTCTGTCCCATTAATTCCACAATTAGTTTAGAGGCTTTTAGATACTTAGGTAAACAGTCAGTCAGTGATTTTAATATTATTAGTCGCTATCAGTTATTCCAGACATGTTTTTTTTTGTATTTCCATATCTAGTTTTATAGTATTTTATTAGTTTATCTTTTGCATACGTTATAGAAGTGCTATTATATTCAATGCTCACAGCAGGTACCAGCTCATGGGTTA
>NW_025819459.1:0-1169 GCF_002878395.1 Capsicum annuum
TATCAGTTCAGTTATATAATCATGCATCAGGCATGCATTCTCATTGTGAGAACCTTGGTTCATCAGAACACTCAGTCATACATTCATGAATCAGTTACACATGCATTAGATATGCATATTTGGCATGATATATTCAATTATCAGTCATGTCAGTCATGAGATCATGTTCCAATTATTCATGTTCAGTATGTACGTCAGTTTATCTTCTCCCCTCTCACTAGTCTCATTCGAGGATGAATTTTCTCAAGGGAGAGATATTGTAATACCCCGTACTTCTACCTAGCTTAAAATCATCCCAAGGATGTTAGAAACTTATTTTGAAAGATGAATCCACTTTTGTACAGGTGAAATTTTTAAGATTTTCACTTTTTGTCGTATGGGAAATTAAATTAGATTTCCAACGATACCAATTTCGTTCAAATTCGATATCGGGGTAGAAAGTTATGGTCATTTTATAAAATGCAGTCAAGATGCCCAGGTGCGACGATGAGGGCCGACGAACCGTCGAGCTAGCGACGAACCATCACAGTAGAGGCGGTGAGACAACATTCAGCCTAAGGGTGACGGCTCAGGCCGACGGACCATCGAGCTAGCGACAGACCGCCGCCTAAGCCGTCGCAGTAGAGGCAGTGAACCCCTCTTCCTCCCAGGCGCGATAGTCAGGACCGATGAACCATCGACCCAGCGACGGACCACTGCACCCACTGTTTCATAGTTTGTTTAGTTATTTTAAAGTCATTTTTAAAAGGGTATTTGGGTCTTTTTTCATCCGTTTTAACCCCTAATTATATCATACCAAGGCTCATAAGTTCATTATCCATCTACAACATCAAATTAGGATTTTCTCTCAAAGATAATCCCCGATCCAAATCATTCTTCAAGAAACTAAGAGATTCCAAGTTCTTCAAGTTCAGGAACTTCAAGAAACTCAAAACCCAGGTATGTCATGTGTTGATTCATGGGCCCTTTCACCCAAGAAGCTCAAGAATCTCTTTTCAAAATCCAAGATTTGTGTATGTATGAATGTTCATGATTTAAATTGAATCGAAATTCATGTTCATGATGTTGTGGGGCTTTGATTCATGTTTTAAATCACATATTCCAATGATTGATCCTAGTATATGATGATTTGCATAATAATCATGATAAACTCTTCAAACTTGCAAAAT
>NW_025819460.1:0-1037 GCF_002878395.1 Capsicum annuum
TAAATTTATTAAAACTCAATAATCCAACCAATGACTTAAATTATTTCTGAACACCCCAAAAATTGATACTACTCATTCTGCAAGTCCTAACTCACACACATCAACTACGGGGAGAGCTAAAATAGAAAAGATGAGAAAATTTCATAAAACGACCGGGAAGGTCGTTACAGCTTCAAATGCCCAAGCCTAAAAAATGTAAACAGGAAGCAAGCAAAAAAAATTATAATAATTATATTCAATATAAATTAATGGATGAGTAAAATTAGTGATTAATTTTACCATGAAATCCCAAAGAAAGTCGTATAATGTGGTCGTCCCTGAGGATAGCTTTGTCAGTAAATATTGGACAGTCAAGTAGAAGCTGTCATATCCCAAGGGATAATTGTTGAATTTATCAAAATCCTCAGCACGCGCCAACAAATCATCTTCTATGACCTTGTTGACATCTCTTGCCAATATAACCAAATGGAAAAACCAAACTAAGCACAATTGCTCCCTGTACTTCTTTGGTATGGTTTTATCCTCGAGATCTATCAATAAATCCGATGCTTTGTAGCCTCGTCGAGCAATGTCAAACAACCCATCTATTTTTCCCTTGCATTTTCTTGCCTTGGATGTTTTGCGGGGTGGTGGTCCTTCTGGAAGATGGCATCTCAAGCCCGTCACTATGGTAAACTCTTGCAAGCCAAAACAAATAGGCATGCCATAGTAGTTGATCCAGATTTTATCCATCTTCTTTTTGCCCCCCTCCTTCGAATCTTTATCATCCCCCGCGTACTTGATCCTGCGCTTGAGAAGACCATATACCATCATCATAGAGAAACGGATACGGGCAGAGGGGTCCTCAAGAAGCTCAAGAAAGCTTCCAAAGCAGCTCTTCTTAAAAAGTTTGCCTATGTTTTCGTTCTTCATAATTTTCATAAAATGTTGAAAAATTTTACCCATCTGACATTTAAGTACAATTTGACCAGTTAGTTGTTTTCCTTCTGTATCATTTATCGGCATCGCAACTTGAAACCTTTCAATACTAAAAGTTT
>NW_025819461.1:0-1326 GCF_002878395.1 Capsicum annuum
TTTATATTTATGTTGGATCGGGTACCACGCCGGTACGTTTATATTTATGTTGGATCGGGTACCACGCCGGTACGTTTATATTTATGTTGGATTGGGTACCACGCGGTACGGTACATGAACATAGATTGTTCCCTGCAGGTCATGACTATTTGGGGAAAATTAAGTCTCATAGCATGTGTGTACATATTTGTGTTGATTTTGTGGATGTTTACAGTATGGTTGATACTCTTGATGGTTATGTGGCTTGTCTGTGAGCACTGTTTGACCTGTTATTGTTTTATTATTGATTCATTGAGAATTTGTTATGTGTTGATGCCTGTCAACTTGTTATTTGATTTATGTTGTGTACATGTTATTAAGTTGAGTTGGCCTATGATACCTACCAGTACATAGTGGTTTGTACTGATACTACCCTTTACTCTTCTTTTGTTGAGTGCGGAAATTATTCTAAAGGCTCATACATGATCTCACCTCTAGAGTTTGATAGCAGATCTTGACCTAAGGGTGAGCACTCTGTCCCCAGGCTTTCATTGGTCATCTTATTTGTTCTTGTCCATCATTCGGGCAATGAAACATTCTTTATTTATTTTATTTTGGGATATCTCTTTAGACATGATCTTTGTTAGTAGTTCTTGTACGATGACTATTGGGTCTTGGGAATTTCAGTTAGTAGATTGTTTGGTTCCCGCACTACTGATGATTAATCCCAAATTATTATTGTTAAGATGGTTTTATGAAAATATCCTTTTAATATTGACTAAGTGATTGGGTAATGGTTTGATTTAGATGGTTCTCCCATAGGAAGGTTAGTATGGGTGCTACTCATGGCCATCTGGGTCGTGACAAATTAAAGTTGGTATGAGAGCTGTAGGTTCGTCGATTTCATCGTTCAAGAATATGTCTAGTAGAGTCTTGCGAAATGGTACGAAGACGTCTGTACTTTTCTTCGAGAGGCTATAGGACACTAGGAAAATTCAAATTTTTCTTTCTTACATGCTATTACTTGAAGTCAATTGGTAGCTGGTGATTCCAACCAGTATATGTTAATAAGAGCAATGTCAAGTAGACTTCCGTTGATTGGTGTGTAGGGCCCCCACACCCAATCTTCGTTAGGCTATGACGCATGTAGAAGTCATTTTCATTTCTTTCTCTCTATCATGTCGTCCTAATCTTGGACTACTAGATTGAATCCAATTGGTATCTAGACAATTCCAATTGGTATCTTAATAATTTTGAATAAAAATCTAGGAGATTTCAATTGGTATCTGTTAATAAGGTCTAAAAGTTATTGTTAATAGGTAAAGACTTGTGAAAGTTGTGAACTTA
>NW_025819462.1:0-10228 GCF_002878395.1 Capsicum annuum
AATAATAATAATAATAATAATAATAATAATAATAATTAAATACTATTCTTACTATGAAATAATTGAACAATCATAATATTTTTCATCTAATAGAAATGAATGTTAATTAACTTTTACCACAATATGAAATAACATTAAATGAAATAATATTAAATCATAATAGTTTTCCTCTAATAGAAATGAATCTTAATTGTTTTTTATCACAATATAAAATAATATTTAAATAATCAACAAAATAAATTTTTGTTATGAAATGATAGTTTTTTGTTATAAGAATTCAAATAGTTAGTTCTCAAAATGACACTCGTCTTAACTAATAATAATTATGTTAAATATGCATTTTATTTTATAATTATATGATTTTTTTACAAAATTAGTTAGAATCAACTATGATCAGAACATATGATGAAAATATATTACTTTTCCATATAAAATTATTTCCTCATGATTAGTTGTATTACAATTTAGTAGCACTTACCATAGCCATATATGGTAATGATTGACAGTGTAAAGGTTTGATTAATATATATGAGATTCACTTACCATAGCCATCTACTTTTTATCCATGGGAGTAAGAAAATCTACAATTCACTTACCATATCCATTTACCATTTGTATGATCCTTTTACATCACTTGATTGATTGAAATATATATTTGAAATTGGAATACAAATTGTGAAATTAGGAGTATCATTTGATTGCAATATATATTTGGAAATTGGAATACAGATTGTGGAATTACTCATATAGCTTGATTGGAATATATATTTGGAATACAAATTGTAGAATTACTCCTAATGATAGTGGAATTAGGAGTAATTGACAGATGATCTTATTAAATCATTTGATTGATTAGAATATATATTTGGAAATTGAAATACAGATTATGGAATTACTCATATAGCTTGATTGGAATATATATTTAGAATACAAGTTATGGAATTACTCCTAATGATAGTGGAATTTGGAGTAATTGACGAAATTTTTATGTCGATTTTTTTTTAATTTTTACATATCTATGAAATAATCTATTTACTAATTAAATAGAAGTCAAGCTTAATTATTTCTTAGCACAATGTGAAATATATAAATAATTATAATAGTGTTTATTAATAGGAGTCAATTCTAATTATTTTTTATCACAATATGAAATAATAGATAAAAATAAACAAAAGTATTCATCAAATATTTTTCTTTATTATATATATAGAGTTGAAATATATAAATAATTATAATAGTGTTCATTCATAGGAGTCAATTATAATTTTTTTTATCACAATATGAAAATATGAAATAATAGAATAAAAATAAATAATAGCGTTCATTCAATATTTTTTACCACAATATGAAAATAGATATGAAAATTTAAAAATCTATATATAAAATAAATAATTAATCAGTAATATAAAATTTGTTGCCAAGAAAAAAGATTTTTATTGCCAAAATACCAAGTGGCTAGTTCTCAATATGCCACTTGGCATAATTTTATGCAAACTTCTTTGTTTTATTATATATATAGATATTTTAAATGATTTTTTTTAATTTAAAAAGCCAAATAGCCATTTTTTTGGGTCCAAACAACCATATAGCAGTTGGGACCAACGGTCAAATTCAAATTTTAATTAAAAATAAATAAATATATCCGGGCCAATTTTGGGCTGGTTAATCGGCGGGCCTGGATCGAGAAAATTAGCCCAACCCGAGGGCTGACCGGGTCGGGCCTTGTATGTGGGTCGGGTCGGGCTGGGGTCAACCCGACCCGATTGACACCTTTAGAAAAAACTCACCAACTTTGTTTTAAGAAAAAGATTAAATAATTTAATTTTAGTATTTATGTGTGTATGGGAGGATTTTGTGGCAACCTCGTACTTATCCTTGATAGCTCTTGATGTTCCGCGAACTTACAACACTTGAAATGCTTAAAACTAAGAATATCTGCAAGTACAAAGGTATTTTATGTGGATATGATGAGTTTCTGAGTGTTTGTAGGTTAAATAGGTTTGGAGAAGGAAAATGTTCAATTTGGACATAAAGGCCTCAGACGACCATTACCACAATTGTGGGGTCTGACCTCGGTCGTACCAGTGTATCATATAAAGAAGCAGAGAAGTGACTCTCAGGTGGTGATCAAATGGAAGCTCCCACAATCGTACATGAATCATACGATCTAAACACCTCGTCATAGGAAGGAACTCCTAGAAATATGCTTGCAGGAGCTAAGTATGAAGAAGATCAGATGATTGGATCCCACGATCGTACCATGAGGTCATGGGATTGAATGGCAAATCTGAAGTTTGTAGAAGTTGAAGTGAAGAATGATCAGACGACCATATTATACAATAGTAGGTAGAAGTCATGGGGTCGTACTGAAAGTCGTACCATTGAGGACCTGAAACCTACAAATTGCACGAGCAAACTACGAGCACCAAAGAATGATCGTGGTATCCAACCACTATCATACCTTCCTCTCATCAGACATGACCAAATAAGATTTCCTAATTTATTTAGGATAGGTTTTGTTTTGTCTATAAATATTTATATTCGTTTTATTATATTAGTTTACGTTCTATTATTACTTTCAAGACATACTATTGGTTTTGCAAGTACAAACATTGATTTTTAGGATTTTAATTCAAAGCTAATGGTTAAAGCGGAATCTTGGAGTTTTTCACATTCTTACTATAAGTTCATGATTATGTTTTCATATCAGATTTCTTCTTGTGTTATTGCAACTATGAGTAGCTAAATATCACAACTAGGTTTGTGGAAACCATAATGGATTAACAAAGTAGGGTTTATAGTGTGGAGTAATCTTCAACTGGTGTTCATGTTTATTGATTGTTTCTTTGGGTTTGAATGTTTTTTGACTCGTGTAACGTTATAACTCGCCTAGTCTGTATTTTGGATGAAAGGATTAATACGGATGGGAAGAAGGGAACAAACAGCAAAGACTTGGAGCCATCAACCTCTACTTAATTGCTTGAGCTAATAATTTGAGATATTTATTTGGGATCCAAATAGGGTTAGTAATGCAGGCTCAGGAGAAGAGAAAACATACTTGAGGATAAAATTTAGACAAGAGCGTAAAGCTGTTCTAAGTAAACATAAACTATCAATTCTGCATAGTGAATACTGGAAATATTTACGAAGAACCTACAAAGTTATGAAGTTATTGGAGAAGACAGTCCTAGATCCTTTCTTATATTGATCACATACCCAAGGACATTAGAAATCATTACTATTGAATTCTTTATATACAAAACCCCCCTCTTTTACTAGAAATTGTTACTGATTTCCTCGACATACATCTTGATTGACATTTTGATCTATTTTCTTTGGCATCGACCCCAACCTTGGTTGGGTTCTCTATAGAGAGACCGCTTTATACTTCATTGTGAAGTGTAATTTGGGCGACATTAGTTCTCATGGTTAAATCCTTTATGTGATCAATTGGAGTCATCCCTTTGGAGGGAATTTAGATCCCCTTCCTTTGCGGGATAATCAAACATCTCTTGTGCACGCGACCTTTCCAGGTGCATGATTGGATTCTTCATCCATCATACCTTCCATTCGATCCGTTAACTTAACAATTCAAGCATCTTAATCATGGTCATATATGGTCAAGCCTTTAATGGCCCTTGTCAAGCTCGCAAGATGTTCTTTTACGAATGAAGTGTTAGTAGCCATCGCATGCATCACCATTGTAGAGGATAGAGAATAACAGTGATTTTCCCGACTATGAGATACGTATATGTTATGCAGAGTAAATTCAATACTTAAGACATCATTGTCGACCAGAGCAAAAGAATTATTGGACTTAGATAAACTAAATTAGGAAAGAACAAGCCTCTCAACCATTTTGGCAATGTCATTGACTTTTTTTGCAGTGTTTGCGGGAGACTTTATGCCTTTGGAAGATGAAACAAAGACAACAGTTGATGCGGATTGCACTTGTGACTTGTTAGGCTTGTTATCCTTGTAATTTGGCTTGGTTCCTTATGAACGGTCCCACACTTTCCTCGGTTCATATCCTTTGATTTGTTCTTGATTAGTGGAATAATTATCAAAATTTCAGCACGAATACGAAGCCATGTTTTTTCACAATCATAGAAGTATGGAGGTTTGTGGTTCACAACTTGGGGATGAAGATTTGTTGATATGCGGAAGACTTGTGGATCACCAATGAAAAGCAGAGCTTCTCTCTATGTGTATATGTATTTGTGTATGTCTTCTTCTTTGGTTAAACCCCTTTACATTTGTGTGAGTTAGGATTTGGGGGTATTTTGGTCTCTAAGTAAAGCTAGCGGACCTTTAGCTTGAAGAACATGAATTGAGCTTATCTTTTAAGTGTAACATGCTAACCCAAATGTAATTGAACTTTATTTAAGTATATAATTTTAATTTAATATTAGATCAAATATATTAACCAATAATTTGACTTGGTCAATGTATCATAAATTAAAGATTTAATTCAAAATTTCATACGAATTTATCTTGATAAATTTTTTTTTATTGGGGGGAGAGGGAGGGGAATAGGAATCTTAGTAGCTTAGTTGGTTAGTTACCTAAAATCCCACCTTGTTGGTAAGGGTTCGATTCTCCACATTGTTATCTTGATAAAATTTTACTGTCTACAACATGTGTTATGTTTGTACTGTGAATAATGTGAAAGTTTGTATTAACATTCTCATTTTATCCCTGTAATTATTTCATTTAGAGGTATAACTGAAAATTCTCTTTAGTTAGTGCTAGCTGCAGTTAGCTTAATCACAATAATCGAAGAAAAGATCAATGGCTTTCTCCTTCCTCATCTAGTGGCGGAGTCAGAAATTTTATTTAAAAGGTTAAAAAATATGACAAGTAAATACAAGAATTATACTTTAAAATAAATCAAGTACAAATAATGTAATTTTTCAATGCAAGAAATTTGGATGGACACCCTATCCCCAAGATGATGTTGTTCTTTCTTTCACCATAATGCACATCACCCTACCCACTATCCTCATAGTGTTGGGTTAGAATATATTGAAGTAATATCTCTTATTTTGATATAACCAGGGGCGGATCTACGTGGGAGGGTGAAGCTGCCACGACACCCGATCACTTGGCTAAAACTTTGTATACGTATAGGTTTTTTCAATTAGTGATATTATATATAGAAGGTTGGCACCCCTAATAATATAGTAATCTCTGGTCTATTGGTCTAAGGCCAAGGTGTCGGGTATGACGCATGAGTTCAAATCCCTGTGAATCTCTTTTCAAAGTGTTTATTCTTGTTCCTTTTTCTGTCTTTTCCTCTAGTTTTATTTTTATATTCTAACTCTTTTTTCAATGTGTCTCTACCAAAATTACCTCTTTGTTTTTTTTTCTTCCTTTTTTTCAAAATCGCCAAATATTTAATTGAAAACGATTTTGATCTTTTTCCTCTTCTATTCCTCTAAATCTCTTTGTTGAGAGTTCTTATTTTTGTTTGAAAATAGGATTCAAGTCAGTAATATAAAAATTATTCTAGGTGACTTTAAATGTGATAAATCCAGTCAATAAATTTCCTAGGGAATTGCAAGAACACCATGACTTGTCTTAAATATCCGCACTCTACAGAATCATAAGCCTTTCTCATGTCTACTTTGAGCATACATCTTGGGGAGACTCCCTTCCTTCCATACCCTTTTACTAGTTCATTGCTTAGTATTATGTTTTAATCACCCTACCTAGTATAAAGGCAGACTGATTTTTATCTATCAGTTCATCCATCACCCACTGTATTCTACTTTTTAACACCTTAGCAATAATTTTGTAGAGTATGGTACAACAGGATATAGCCTGTATTCTGTAACTCTAGTAGGGTGGGCTATTTTAGGGATTAGAGTTACAGTTGTGCAGTTGATAGCTTTACACATCATACCTATGGCAAAGAAGCTTAGTACAACTGCAGTGACATCCTCTCTTATACTTAGCCAAACTTTTTTTAAGAATACTGCATTAAACCCATCACATCCTGGTGCCTTCTGATCATTGATCCCTTATAAAGCCATGAACACCTCTTCTCTAGTGACTGGTTCCATAGGTGTGAGCTGATGGTATCTATTCAACACTGTTCCATTTTACACCACTCTTGGATTAATTACAGGTAATTGTGAAGCACACGATCCTAGGAGCTTTTTATAAAAACTTAGGATTTCTGTCTCAATATCCGGGTTGCTAGTAATAACCCTTCCATTAGTAGTAGTAAGGCTAGTGATCTTATTTTGTGTAAATCTATTTCTTAGACATGCATGAAAATATGTTGTGTTACCATCTCCGAGCTGCAGCCATTGCACCTTGGACTTCTGTCTCACTATACTCTCCTCAATATTCAACCATTTTTCAAGGTTTTTCTTAGCCTCCTTCTCTAGATCAATTACATCTTGAGGTTGATCAGGTTGCCTCATGTGGCTCTGAATGTCTCTTAGTTGTTGTCTGTACATTCTTATCTTCAGATCCACCCCTTGATATGAAGAGATATTTAGTGCTTTCATAGATACTTTCACATTCTTAAGCTTTTGCTATACATCATACATTTTCCCAGCTTTATATCTTTGATTCCAAGCTCTCATTACTATCTCCTGGAAATTTTCGTGTTGATCCAAGTGGTTCATGAACTTGAATGGTTTAGCCTTACTTGTATCCTCTTTTGCAAAACTCAGGCTCAAAGGAGAATGGTCAGAGTACCCTGGGTCTAATAGTATTACCTCACTAGTAGGCATATCAAGCATCCAACTGATATTCACCAATGCCCAGTCAATCATTGTATAAGTGTGCCCGTTGGTCCAAGAGAATTCTCTACCCGTGGTGCGCAATACTAATATGTTATTTTCAATCAAGAAAGATTCAAAATCTTTAATCTCAGCTTCTTGCACAGTAGACCCAATCAATCTATGTTCAACCTTTTGAATGGCATTAAAATCCCCCATAGCTAGCCAAGGCCCCTGTTGGCTTGATTCAATCTGTTTTAGCTTGACCCATAGTAGTTTCTTACTATCAACTATGTGCAGGCCATAAATGACTATAAGAGAGAAACTGTAGTTTAAGGTTCTGACCTTATCTTGAAGTGTATATATTGTGCATCCATCTCCAGCCATTCACATTCTATAACTTGAGGATCCCAAATAATCCAGATCCTTCCTCTGTTGCTACAAGCATAGTTATCTACAATCTTCTATCCTGGTGCAATTACTCTAAGGATTTCGATAGCATATTGCTGTTTTATTTTATGTTCTATAAGAGCTACAATATTAACATTATTTTACCTAATAAACAACCTTACTTTCTTTTGCCTGTGGACTTTATTTATCCCTCGAACATTCCATGTAATTAGCTTCATTTATTAGGAACATATAATAATACCTCTGCCCTCTAGCCTACTCTGTCCACCCCCCCCTTTCCTTCCTTTGGCCATAAAGCGAGTATCATGTTCACGAAGGAATCCAAATTCATTTGTACTATTGAGTTGCTCGTTTGTACCTTGGGTCACCGCCCCCTTTGCTGCAGCTTTTCCTCGAATTTCTTTCCAAGGACTCACTAGTTTTGTTGCATTAGGCTGCTCAGTTTTCTCCATACTATTATCCTTACCTTGTACGCCTATACTGGTGCTTGGCATATCTGCATCCTTCTTTTCTTTTTCTGAGATTTCCTCTGCTTCTTTGTCCTTGTGCTTTCATTCCATTTTCTGTAGCCCCATCCTGGGTCTAGATTTCACCGCTTGATCTTCCTTTGCTTTGCATTTATGACCAATGGTTAGGTATGTTGGACAGTACACTAGAGTCCATTCACACATTATAGCCTGCAGGAATTGCCTTTCATTAGGGTCTTCAAGCTTCACTTCTTTGGGTAGGGTCTTTATTATATCCATCTCTATTAGAACTCGAGCATATGATATTATATCCACTTGAGTAGTACATTCATCAGCATATATAGGTACCCTAATTCTGCTCACAATTCTACTCAGTGATTGCGCTCTCCAGCAGTTCAGAGGTAAGTTTGGGAATTTAACCCATAGTGGGATTGTCTGCAACACTTCTTTATTAAAATCAAAATCAGCTGCCCATGTTTTAACAATGGCTGGTTTATTACTCATCATAAGTACAGTCTCTTACTGAATACTTATAAATGGGCATCCTAGTACCCCATTTCAGGCAAAGAAAGGACTGAGGCATGGGGATCCTTTATCACCTTATCTCTTTATGATCTCAATGGAATACTCGACAAGATTGCTGAAACAGTTAAGGCATCAACCTAACTTTAACTTCCATCCAAAATGTGAAAGAATGCAAATAATCTAATTGAGTTTTGCTAATGACCTCTTACTATTCAGTAGAGGAGATATTGGTTTAGTCAAAATGCTGTATGATGTGTTTCAGGAGTTTTCAGAGCATCTGGGTTGGTTGCTAATAATGACAAGAGCTCTATATACTTTAGAGGAGTATCATCTGATATACAAGCTGAAATACTGCAAGAGTTAGGATTTGCACAAGGACAAATGCCTTTCAGGTACTTGGGAGTTCCACTTCATACCAAAAAGGTAGCTATGATATAATATTAACCGCTGATTGAGAAGATAATGGCAAGAGTTCATAGCTGGACCACCAGGTTTTTATCATATGCAGGAAGGGTCCAACTAATCAAGAGTGTGTTGTTCTCTATACAAGTTTTCTGGTCTCAGGTGTTCATCATTCTAAAGAAGGTCACGAAGTGCATTGAAAAACTGTATAGGACATTCTTATGGACTGGTGGAGTAGATACTTCCAAGAAAGCATTAATTGTTTGGGAGCATCTATGCAAGCCAAGAATTACAGGTGGTTTAAACCTACTGGATGTGCAGACATGGAACAAGGTTGTAATAAGTAAGTTGTTATGGAGTCTGATCACTAAGAAAGGTAGATTATGGGTGAGATGGGTGCATAATACTATGGGAAACAAGAGACAGTATGGGGTGTGGATGCAACTCAACCATCATGGATGGTAAGGAAGATCCTGTAAATGTATAAAGTGTATGAACAAATAGACTGGACTGAAGAAAATGTGAAATAAATGGATAAATTTTCTATCAAAAAATTATACCAAGCTCTTAGAGGGGACTATCAGAAAATGAAATGGAGAAGACTGACTTGCAACAATGTAGCATGTCCAAAATGGATATTTATCCTGTACTTATCCCTGCAAAATAAACTACTTACTAAGGATAGAATGGCTGAGTGGGGATGTGTGGAGAACAAGCAATGTGTGTTATGTTGTGTTGAAGAAGGAAACCATAACTATTTGTTCTTTTGCTGTGAGTACTCAACACAAATATGGCAAAAAGTGCTACAATGGCAAATAATACACCGACAAATACAAGGCTGGAATAAAGAGGTGATCTGGGCAAATACATACTATAAAGGTAAAAATCCAAGAGATGAGGTATATAGGATGGTGATGGCTGCAAGTGTCTATATTATATGGCAAGAAAGGAACCAAAGGATTTTCCAAAAGGTGAACAGAACTCCTGCAATGTTAGCAAAGCAAGTTGTGCAAGATGTGCATATGAGAGGAAGATCAAGGCCAAGACTATACAATATGCTACGGACTCTAAACTTCTACCCGGTGTAATGCAATTTGGATACTGGTACAGGTAATTGATAGAAGTTGTTAGAATAGGAGGGTAAGTAGGATGCAGATGTAAACTGGGCATGTTCAGTTTACTATATTTTGATTTGTAGCTGCTACTTGGTAATAAAATAACTTTATTTACCAAAAAAAAAATGTGACATGATATTTGTTAGTTTTGAGGGGTAAAATAAGTCAATACATTAATGTTGAAGGTATTTTTTTGGGTCAAACAAAGATTTTATTTATTGATAATACTATGCATCATAAGAGAGAACAAAAGTAGCTACAGACGGGTTAGAAAGAGACGATAGTATATTAGTACTATCAATGCATTCATGATAATTCGGGGGCCCAACATGCCCAACAAAAGAAGATACATTGATGTATGTATCCAATAAGTTTCGAATAAACATCGGAGGAACTATCCATACTTCAAAATAATTTTTTACTTCCAGCTTACAGCCCTCTTTGGCTAGCTTATTTGCTAGTCTGTTAAGTTGTCTTTAAATTGGAGAGTTCCCCAGCCCGAGGAGAAGATATTTACAAGAAGAAAACAAGTTATTAACATCAAAGTGTTTATCAAGTATGTTAATTGCCTCTA
>NW_025819463.1:0-2974 GCF_002878395.1 Capsicum annuum
TAGTACTTTGATGGAGAGGGTGAAGTGTGTCCATAAGAGTAATCAGCTAGTGCAGTGCTAGCTACTAAGCAAATTACCAAAGTAAATGCAAGTAGAGGCCATTGCCCCAACTTCCCGAACCTTCCCATTTTGGATTTTGTAACCAATTCTATACTTGGAAAAGAAAGTAAAAACTTAGACTTGTTTTGTATAGCGAAGGACCTCTGCTTTTATATACCAAAATGAAAAACTTTTTTTTTTTAATATTGTGAAATGGCTTCATGGCAGTCCACTAAGATAATAGAAAAGTCAAAATAAGGACTTGTTCTATGATTGCTTAGTGGAAGGCATGAAGCAAATATTATCTTCTATTACAGTAGGTTAAGCGATGGTCACAATACCAAGAATACCTCATCCTACTTGGTTAACACATCATACAAGTAGTTCAATCCTTATTTGTTTTTGTGAGCTTTTCATAATGTGAACTTTGGCATGACAAATATATGTACTCAGTGAACTAACAAATCACTAGTCTAAGCTAGTATTTGCCACAGATCCTCAAATATTTTTGACAAGTCATTTTTGGTTAAGATATGAGTGAAGTTTCATCATGTGTTTGGCCATAGTATTTGCGAAACATATTTATGTCCCGAAATAATGGAATTTGGCCCAAATATTAGTTTTTTCTAATATTTGGGAATGTGATTTATTTTTCAAAAATATTTGCCAAATAATGACAAATTTTATGGTCAAATATTATTTGTCAAGTTTCTTTCCCAAAAACTACTCGAGAAATTTATGGCAAAACCGGTCTAAAAAGCACACATCGAGAAAAGGGAAAATAGGAGCATTAAAGAAAACACACCAATCAGATCTGATCATTTTGGGAAGCATACATACAGTTTAGGACCAAGGTAGTGTATAAATGGAGATGCTACAAATAAAAGGAAGCAAAGAAAGTAAAAGCCAAGGACATGTTGGAAACTATAAAGGCAAGCTCAGCAGAGATAAAAACACTGTGTGATTTCTTTTCAGTTGTCATAGCCTTGATGGATAGAGTCATTTGATACTTATGGCTAGTGTAAGGTTACAGATATCCCGCTATATTAATCAAGGTGCACACAACGTGGCTCAAACAGGTGACACCAAGGTTATAAGAAAAAAAATTAATTAGTAGTAGTGTGGTGGTGTAGGTGAAATGTAAGTTGGAGATTGCTCATACTTCTCGAGGTGAGGGATTGGTGGGAGTTTGCTTATAGTAGTTTGTTGGTGTTGGTGGAGGTGACTTGTAATAAGAAGGTGATATCTCATAACACGTCGTTGTTGGTGGAGGAGGCTTGTAGTAAATTGATGACTTAAATATTTTAGTCGTGGTTGTAGCTTGTTATATTTCAAAGTAGTAGGTGACTTGTGACATTTTACATGCGATGGTGACTTGTAGTAATAGTGCTTCAAATAAGGATTTTGACGTGTCTCACTCTCTTCCTTTGGAAATTGGATTTGTGAATCCTTACTGATCATGTCGTTGCTCCTTTAACTTTAATACAAAATATAGGAATCAAAAGGAAATTCTTTCCATTTTCTAAATCTTTTAAAGGAACACAAGACTCCTAGATAATATAGAACTTTAAATAAACACACTAATATGGTCTTGATCTAATTAACATTGCATATATTTTCTTCCGTTCTGTCCTCATTTTCTCTAAGAGGTTGTAGGATTGACGAGATAACTAACTTTTTTTTTATGTGATTTTACATCTATCGTATTCTCTTTTAGCTCCTTCCCTCACAATGACTCACATCAACAAACCATGTACTTAGAGGTTGACATAGACATGATTAAACCATCTCAAGCAATCTTAACTTTGGTTAAACAATGTTGTATATTCAATCCCTTTTTTTAAATATGAACAAGGGATCAAAATGTCTTAACTTGGGGCACCATTCCGATTGCTTTAATTTAAATTTATGTATTCCAAAAGAAACAAAAAAAGGAATACATGTTAACATGTTGACACACAATGCATTAATTTTTTTTGTATAAACAACATAAATCGCACTACTATGGGAGTTAATTACTTCCTATCCTGTATCTTTTCAATATTACCAAAATCCTCGAAAATGGCTAGCCGGATACATTACTTTTCTTCTAATATATGTTAGAATTTGAAGCTTAAGAGAAGGAGAAGATAAAGTTTAGCAGTAGCTCTTCATTCATTCAAAACATACATCATACATAGCAACATCTTACAAAAGACTACACTTATAGCTACAAGAGTCTTACAAGACACACTTCACATAATGTCTTACAAGACACACTTCTCAAAATAAGGACTACCATTTATTTTTAAAATAAAACTAAACATAATATTAAAAGGAACTTTTAAACAAAAGACTATCAAGAAAAGTCTCATATTCTAACACTCCTCCTTGAGATTTTTCTTGGATACTCCCAGCATAGTCCTTAGAACTTCAAATTTCCCCTTAGGAAGAGTCTTGGTCAAAATGTCTGCAATCTGCTTATCGGAGCTGCAATGAACTAGATTAACTTCGTTATCTTTCTCTGCTTTCCTGTTAGCGTGAAACTTCACATTTATACGCTTGCTACGACCATGTTGCACTAGATTCTTTGCCATAGAAATTGTTGACTTATTGTCAACCTTAATGACAGTAGCTTCAATTTGATTTTGCTCTAGATCTCGCAGAATTTTTCGTAACCATAGAGCCTGATTAGATACACCAGTAGCAGCAATGTATTCTGCTTCGGCAGATGATTGAGCTACCATATCTTGCTTCCTTGAATTCGATAAGAACATGTCTGAACCAAGTGTAAAAGCATATCCAGAAGTGCTTTTCATATCATCAACATTTCCTGCCCAATCACTATCTGCATAACCCATCAATTGCCCTTGCTCTTCCTTTTTAAACCAAATACTATAATCAACAACAACAACAACAACAACAAACCCAGTGTATTCCCACTTAGTGGGGTCTG
>NW_025819464.1:0-1553 GCF_002878395.1 Capsicum annuum
CAAGAAGGGAAAACTCAGTGCCTGATATTCTCAGTCGCTTTGGTAAGATAGCCTATGAGCTTGAATTGCCTTTATATCTATCCTCAGTTCATCCAGTCTTTTATGTCTTTTTGCTCAATAAGTGCATAGGTGACCCATCAGTTATAGTCCCTATTCAGAGCATTGATGTTCAGAACACTCTCTCTTATAAAGAGATTACAGTTGAAATCTTAGATTATTAGACTCATAGATTAAGGAATAAAGAAGTCCCTCTAGTTAAGGTTCTTTGGTAAAATCAGTCCGTCGAGGGAGATACTTGGGAAATAGAGGCATACATGCATACCAAGTATCCTCAACTCTTCTTCGCCAACTCAGATTAAGCTCAAGGTAACAGTTCTCCTAAAGTTTACTCAGTTTTATGCTCAATGTTCGTTACAAACTTGGTATGCAGTTTCATTCTCATGTTCCCATTATAAACTTGGTATCAAGTACCATTGCATATTCAGTTATACACTCATGTATCAGTTCAGTTATGTAATTATGCATCAGACATGCATTCTCATTGTGAGAAACTTAGTTCTTCATAACACTCTGTCATGCATTATTGAATCAGTTACACATGCATCAGATATGCATGTTGAGTATTATATGTTCAACTTGTTAGTTATGTCAGTCATGAGATCATGTTCCAGTTATTCATGTTTAGTACGATGCCAGTTTTCTTTTCTCTCCTCTCAGTCAGTCTTATTCGAGGACGAATATTCTCAAGGGGGAGATATTGTAATATCCCATACTTTTTCCTAGCTAATTTCATCTCAAGAATGTCTAGTATTAGATTATAAATTGAATGATGATTATTCCATGAGGAATTTTCAAGATTTTTACTTTTTGTCTTGTGGAAATTCATGAAGCTTTCCATCGATATAAGATTTGCCCAAATCCGATAACCGGGTTAGAAATTACGACTATTTCAAGTTTTTGTTGTAAAACAGTGCTATATTAGTCAGTGGCGTACTGCGCCCCAAAAGAAAATGGCATTTGGAAAATTCCAGTAGGGGTCCGCAATTGTGGCGCATCGCGCCAGGGCCCAAATTCAAAATTTATCCATTTTCCAGTGTCTCAGCATGATTGTCCCCACATCGCGTCAAAGTTTTAGGTCACAAAGGAAGTGGCAACGCGATGGACCCACGTTGTGCCATCCCTTAATTTCGTAACTGTCAAAATCCAGTGAGACGACGCGACAACACCGAGTCGCGCTAAAGGTCCAGTTGGGGAATTTTTTTATAATTTTAAAAGACACATCCAAGGGTTAAAAGGGTCAATTTCCTACCACTATTTAAACCCAAAAACACATAATTTAGCTATTCTTCACCCAAAATATACTAGTTTCTCTTAAGTTTCTCTTATGAACAAGATAGGGTTTCTATTAGGGATTTGAATTCAAGAAGGATGCACCGTCAATCCTAACGAAATCAGGAACTAAGGTATGTATAGTGTTCATTCATGGACTCCTTTCGTCCATGAAGACCAAGAATCCCTTTTTGTAAATTCAAGTTTATGGATTTTCTTATGAA
>NW_025819465.1:0-1948 GCF_002878395.1 Capsicum annuum
TATTCGGTTACTCAAACAAGATCCATGTGCTATTAATGGCTCCAAAATATTTCATTGATATACCAATAAGTTCCTACTTCATTGTTATGGTATTGATGACTCCAAAACACTTCATTGATGTGCCAATGAGTTCTTACTTCATTGTTATTTCATTGATGGTCTATTTATATGTCTCTTATTGATGTATAATTGTTTCAAAGTATCAAAAATGTGGTGGCAATTGAAATAAAAATCTCAAAGATTAATTGAACTAAGTGATGGAAGTTCTCTCTTATCGAATGGTATCCCAGGGGCACAAGCCTATTATGGGTCGATCCCTATTTATGTGTTTATGGGTGGTATCCTAGGGGAATAAGCCTATCATAGGTCGATCCTAGTTGATATGTACTGGAGGCAGCCTAATGGTCACAGTACAGTACAGTAATGATTACAAAGATGATAAGAACGAAGGTAAAGTGATTTAATAAATACAATGTATAGGTTGTCACAAGTTCTAATAAGTGTGGTCCACTCCTATTACGATTTATTCACTTGTTTCTGATAATCTACAGCTTTACATACTCAGTACATATTTCGTACTGACGTCCCCCACGGGGGACCTACATTTTATGCTGCAGGCACAGGTACCTCATCTCATACACCGTACAAGTAGAAGCTAGGATATCCAGCTGCATTTGGTGAGCTCCAATTTGCTTTGGGGCTTTCCGTGTCATATCCAGTCACTTTTGGTATTGTATAGAAGTTAGTTATATGGCGGGGTGTGTTCCGACCTTAGTTAAACTCTTTCTATTATCTAGAGGATTTGTAGACCTAATGTACAGTCAAGGTGGTGTTTTATTAATAGACGTGATGGCTCCAATGGCCGAGTATTGTATATACATATATGTGTGCTCGAGCTTATACAGGTGATTGTTTCCTTTTATATGCGGCATGATGCTGTCCAAATTTTGGGTTGTCATAGAGGTATGCATGGGAAGCATAAGGTTATGAGCTGGTTCTCCCGGGCCTCCTCAGTTACGGGTGCCAGTCCGCCCCAATAGGATTTGAGGCGTGACACCTAGCATCCTTGAGATAATTTCTAGCTAGGAAAAAAACACAGGTATTTCAATGGGTTTATACCCTATGTTGTTATTCCTTGAGATTTTAATAGTTCCAATGTTCTAAAAATTGAAGTACATGAGTATGTTGAGATTTTAAGGTAAAATGTTGAAAATTTTAGATTTTTTATATGATTTATGAATCTTTATGACATCCAGTATGCACTTTGATGAGTCTTAACTTGAGATTTGATTATGGGTCATTAAGCCCTACTTGAGATTTGCAATTTTATGAATTTTTTTGCTATAAGCACCCATGAATTGAGTACTTTGATATCATTGAGAAAGATTTAGCCTTTCGGTCATAATAGAGTTGAAATCCATATTGAGTATGATTTAAAGCAAATAGAAATATATTTTGGTCTTCATTATAAACCCTTGAGTTATTTTGAGGTGGATTTTTAAGAGTTCTGAGCTGAGTATGGGAGCGGTATTTATCATCGAGTTGGGTATGATTCTAATGTATCATACCCCAGAAGTACGTGCCACCGTAGGTTCGAGATTCATGGGCCCAACACCGAGATAGTGATCACTAAAGTTGAGGTTCTACTCCAATGGTAAGGATAGAACAGCTCTCCCCAATGTGGGCAAGACATTGGACTCCATGTAGCTCACATGGCTTATGTCGGTTAGAATAAACTCCCGAGTTCCAAGTGTCCCGAGTCTAAAAGAGTTTTAGAGTTCCCAAGTGTCAAAAGTTCCTAAAAGTTCTGAGTCCTTAAGTTTTAAAGAAGTTTTACTCTCCACAAGATAAAACATGAGTTTGAAAGTATTTTTTAAAGCATCCTTTAGCCTTCAACTACTGAGAATAAGAGTAGAGTATAGATTTTAAAGTTAAGTATAATGACTCA
>NW_025819466.1:0-1576 GCF_002878395.1 Capsicum annuum
TTCAAGCTTAGTTATGCAACCCTAGTTGTTTTTCTCTTTTAGTGCTCTTAGATGATGAGATTTGAGATAATAATAGGATTGTAATATGTTTAGAAGCTATATATTTCTTAGGGTTATGTTTAGGGATGTGTAAGGAGTGTTAAAAGACTTAATAACCCTTAAAATAACTCAAAACGGAGTGTTTATGGCACCTGGAACTGACTTAGGTGGCGCCCAAGTGATTTCCTAAGCTAGGTTGGGCGGCGCCTAACCAATCACCTATGTTTTGGTTAGGCGGTGCCTAACCAATCGCCTATCCTTAATGTCTCTCACGAAAATGGGCATAACTTTTCGCTCGGGTATTGGATTAAGGCAAAATTGGTATCGTTGGAAAGCTAATTTGATTCTCTACAATTTGGTGGGTCTAAAGTAGACAAAATCCACATTAACATCAAGTTATACTTGTTTAACAATGACCCTTGAAAAATTTAATAATAAAACTTGATGGATTCAAAAACACTTAGCTTGTATTACCTTAAGTGACTCATATGAACATGCTTAATGCATCATAAGCTATCCTATCACTAGGATATTCATTGTAAGTCATATACTCAAGTATGAATCATAGGATAGGAGATTTCATATGTTGGAATAATTACTCACTTCCTAGCTTAGAAACATGCAGGGTATTACAATATCTCCCCCTTGGGAATATTTGTCCTCAAATGAGAATTTACTGAGAAGGGATACAAGACAATAGAACCTGAACTGAACATGAAGAACTGAAACTTGATCACATGACTGACATGCTAAATATAATGAACTCGTGCATATCTAATGCACAGACAATTGACACATAAATACATGACTGAGTATGAAATGGTTATTAGGTACCAAGTTTATACTGGAAACATGAACGTGAAACTGAATAAGATTAAGGAGAAATGTTACCTTGATCTTGATCTGAATTGGCGAGAAAGAGGTGAGGATACTTGGTATGCATATCTTCTTCTGCTTCCCAAGTAGCTCCCTCATGAGACTGATTTTGCTAAAGAACCTTGACTAGAGGGACTTCTTTGTTCCTCAATCTACAAGTTTGATAATCTAAGATTTCAACTGGAATCTCTTCATAGGAGAGGCTGTTCTGAATGTCAATGCTCTAAATAGGGACAACAACTGCTAGGTCACCTATGCACTTCTTTAGCAAAGAGACATAGAAGACTGGATGGACTGAGGCTAGATCTAAAGGCAACTCAAGCTCATAAGCTACCTTGCTGAAGCGACAAAGAATTCTGAAGGGACTGACATACCGGGGACTGAG
Organism: Capsicum annuum; assembly: GCF_002878395.1. Classification (NCBI taxonomy): domain Eukaryota; kingdom Viridiplantae; phylum Streptophyta; class Magnoliopsida; order Solanales; family Solanaceae; genus Capsicum; species Capsicum annuum. The sequence continues at coordinate 1,301 of NW_025819466.1, forward strand.
TTTCCCTTTCTTGCCGAACCTCTTCACTCCCTTCATGGAGAGATCTTAATACAGACATAGTCATTGACCTCGAACTTGAGATCCTTTCTATGAATATCTGCATAGGACTTTTGTCGGCTCTGAGCAACCCGGAGTCTTTCTCTAATCAACTAAACTTTCTCTAAGACGTCGAATACTAAGTCAGGACCTATGATTGAGGCCTCACTAACTTCAAACCAGCCAATTAGATATCTACATCTCCTACCATAGAGAGCTTCAAATGGAGCCATCTGAATA
>NW_025819467.1:0-2508 GCF_002878395.1 Capsicum annuum
GGAAGATTCTTGATGATTGACGGAGGAATTTCCTTGAAATCAGATCTTCAAGCTTACTTATGCAACCCTAGTTGTTTTTCTCCTTTAGTGCTCTTGGATGATGATCTTTGAGATGAAAATAGGGTTGCAGTATGTTTGAAAGATATAAATTTCATAGGGTTAAGTTTAGGGACGTGTAAGGAGTATTTAAAGACTTAATTACCTTTAAAATAACTCAAGACGGAGTGTTTTTGACACCTGGAATTGGCTTAGGCGGCGCCCAAGTAATCGCCTATGAATGGGTTGGGCGGCGCCTAACCAATCGCCTATGCTTACTGTCTCTCACGAAAATGGGCATAACTTTTCGCTTGGGTATTGGATTAAGGCGAAATTTGTATCGTTGGAAAGATAATTTAATTCTATACAATATGGTGGGTCTAAATCAGCCAAAATACCACATTAACATCAAGTTATACTCATTCAAAGATGACCCTTGCAAAATCAAACACTAAAACTTGATGGATTCAAAAACTCTTAGCTTGCATTACCTTAAGTGACTCATATGAACATGCTTAATGCATCATAAGCTATCATATCACTAGGATATTCATTGTAAGTCATGTACTCAAGTATGAATCACAGGATTATAAACATGCAGGGTATTACAATATCTCCTCCTTATGAACATTCATCCTCGAATGAGAATTTACTGAGAAGGGATACAAGACAATAGAACCTGAACTGAACATGAAGAACTGAAACTTGATCTCATGACTGATATGCTAAACATACTAAACTCAGGCATATCTGATACACGGACAACTGATACATGAATGCATGACTGAGTATGAAATGGTTAATAGGTACCAAGTTTATACTTGAAACATGAACATGAAACTTCATATGCTTAAGGAAAACTGTTACCTTGAGCCTAATCTGAATTGGCGGGGAAGAGGTGAGGATACTTGGTACGCATATCTTCTTCTACTTCCCAAGTAGCTCTCTCACGAGACTGATTTTGCCAAAGAACCTTGACTAGAGAGACTTCATTGTTCCTCAATCTACGAGTCAGATAATCTAAGATTTCAACTGGAATCTCTTCATAGGAGAGGTTGTTCTGAATGTTGATGCTCTGAATAGGGACAACAACTGTTGGGTCACCTATGCACTTCTTTAGCAAAGAGACATGGAAGAATGGATGGATTGAGGCTAGATCTGAAGGCAACTCAAGCTCATAAGCTACCTTGTCAAAGTGACAAAGAATTCTGAAGGGACCGACATACCGGGGACTGAGTTTCCCTTTCTTGATGAACCTCTTCACTCTTTTCATGGGAGAGACCTTAAGATAGACATAGTCGTTGACCTCAAACTCGAGATCCCTTCTACGAACATCTATATAGGACTTCTGTCAGCTCTGAGCAGCTCGGAGTCTCTCTCTGATCAACTAAACATTCTCTAAGGCGTCGAATACTAAGTCAGGACCTATGACTGAGGCCTCACTAACTTCGAACCAACCAATCAGAGATCTACATCTCCTACCATAGAGATCTTCGAATGGAGCCATCTGAATACTAGAATGATAGCTATTGTTGTATGCAAACTCACTCAAAGGCAAGTAGTCGTCATAACTTCCTTTGAAGTCAATTGCACACGCCCTTAGCATATCTTCAAGAGTCTGAATGGTCCTCTCTGCTTGACCATCTGTCTAAGGATGAAATGTTGTGCTGAGATGGACTTGGGTACCGAGACCCTTTTGGAATGCTTTCCAAAAGTGAGAAGCGAACTGGGTACCTCAGTCTGAGATAATAGATAGTGAAACACCGTGTAATATGACTAACTCCCTGATATAGAGTTTGGCATAATCCTCAGTGGAATAAGAAGTACGAACAAAAAGGAAATAAGGTGACTTGGTCATTCTATCTATAATGACCCAGACTTAATCATGCTGATGACGAGTTCTAGGCAAACCTATCACGAAGTCCATGTTAACTTTTTCCTACTTCCAAGTAGAAATGGTGAACTATTGCATGGAACCACTAGGTTTTTTATGCTCTATCTTAACCTGCTGACATGTAGAGCACTTAGCCACAAACTCTGCAACATCTCTCTTCATCCCACTCCACCAATAGATCTCCCGCATGTCACGGTACATCTTAGTAGCCCCTGGATGAATAGAGTATCGCGCACCATGTGCTTCTGCAAGAATTCACTGCATCAATTCATCTACACCTGGAACACATAGACAACCCTAACAATGAAGAACACCATCTTCCCCTTGGGAGAAAATCTCGACTTTCTAATTCTGAGTTGACTCTTTGAGCTTGAAAAGGCTAGGATCCCTGTCTTGTTTCTCTTTCACCTCAGAAACTAGAGATGACTCTGAACTGCTATGAACACATACACCACTCTCTGAAGAATCGACAAAGAGAACGCCTAGTCTGGCAAGCTGATGGATCTCCTGAGCCATCTTTTTCTTACTATCCTCAACGTGAGAAATACTACCCATGGAGAGTTGACTGAGAGCGTCGG
>NW_025819468.1:0-4190 GCF_002878395.1 Capsicum annuum
CACATATAACAATGACTAATGCACGTAATTAAGTACGGGGTGTTACATGCACTTCCTAACTTGAGTCTTGATTTCTAGAAAATGCACTTTCTAGTCGAGTTATTGCACTTCATCCTTAGGAGACACACTTCCTTGCTGGTTTTCATTTGTCAGGTGACACACTTTTAACTTAAACTTGTATCTCTAGAAGACACACTTTCTAGTTAGAATCCCTCACTTTAATTCTTAGGAGACGCACTTCCTAGTCTTGCTTATTCAATTGTACTCTCAAGAGATGCATTTCTTGGTCAGAGTCTTGATTCATTATTGCAACATGCAAGTAGGTATGATGTGACTTTTCCAAAAGTCTACTGATGATAAATTGGGGCAAAAATTCAATTTCTATTTTTGAAATTTCACTTTTCTGGCAAATAAAACCTCTTTATAGTAATATTTGTTTGGGATAATTTCCTTTTTAGTTTTGATGTGATTTCAGGAGCCTGTCCGAAGCACAGGGCAAATAAATGGAAAACCAAGCAACAAGGTGAAGAAATTGAAAGTTAAACCGATTGAAAAATAGCAAGTCAGGAGCCCTCCTGCAGAACAGAGTGAAGAAGTTGAAAGCATGGCAACAAGTTGATGAAATAGCAAGTTAGGAACCCGCCTGGAGAATAGGGTGAAGAAATGAAAAGTCAAGCAACAAAGTGAAGAAGTTTAAAGTCAAGTAACAAAGTGAAGAAGTTGAAACAAAGCAACAACGTGAAAATTTGAAAGTTAGCAGATTGAAAAATATCAAGTCAGGAGCCCGCCTGAAGAATAGGGTGAGGAAATTAAAATTTAAGCAACGAGGTGAAACAATTGAAATCCAAACAACAAGTTGATGAAATTGAAAGTCAGGAGCCCGCCTAAAGAATAGGGTAATGAAACTCAAGTCAAAAGTCCAGAAGAAGCTGCATAGATAGGATTTGGTAATTTCATTTATGTTTTTAACTTGTAATTTCATTTTTGATGTAATAACAGAGTCGCAGACTGGAACCTCGATGGAACCTCACTCGACTCTCCAACTCGACATAGTCCTTCTCTTTCCAATCCTTTAAAATACCCGTGACTTGATTCTCTCATAACTTGGTAGGTAGGATGTCTTAAGTCAAGACCCGATTGTCCTTCTACCTTCTGTTTCTTTATTTGAATAATGGTCGGATCAAAATTTGATCTCGCTGTCTAATTCTTTGTCTGAAAATACTTCGTGTTTACATTCAAAGGGGGCATGATGTAGACACCTAATTTTGTCCCTCCCGAAGTCTAATTTTATTCATTTTTAGTTCACCTTACCATGTGTCCAACCCCATGTAATTATATCCCACAAAAATACAAAAATAAACAAAAAACAATACCTCTAACTAATTTATCTTATCCTAACAACCTATCCAATCAAAAGCTTCCACCTCCCTACCCATTCACATTTTTATCCTCACAATAACAAACTAAAAGAAAGAATATATGGGGGACCCACCAAAATTCCCACATCATAACAAATCCATGCCCATTATAAAAGAAAAATTCTAAGAGGGAAAAAGGAGGAGGGGCTCATTCTTCGATCATCATCTTCTCCACAATAACAACAATCACAAAATAATCTTCCTCACAACAACAAAAAAAGGGCGCCGGTGAACAGTAATCGGTGAATAGTGCTGGTGAACAGTAATGGCGTGAAAGTGACGATGAACGGGTCATTATTTGTCGAGTTGGATTGTTGGGTTAAGGTTCGGCTCGACGTTTCCGGGTGAGGACTCTCTTTATTCGAATAACATTGAGTTTGAAAGCTTCAAATTTAAGGTCCAATTCTTTCTTCTCTTTCATTTAATTCTTATGTGATTGTGATTGTGTGTGATTCGATACTGTGGTTTGTTTGTTGATGTGAACTGTTGGTGACATTTGGGTGTGTGATGTGCTAAGCATGATTGGTGAATTTTTGTTATTCTCGATTGGTTGATTGTGTATTGAAAAGGGTTAATCACGTGGTTGAGAATGAATTAGGGTGGGGATTAAAAATGGTGGAAAATGAATATTGATTAATTTTGATATATTGATAATGTTGAACATGATGGAATTGTGATACGTTGAACTTGGTAGGAAAACTTAGCCCGGATAGGCAAATTTAGGAATAACGATTTGTTGGAGTGTTTGAATATGTGCGTGAATGGTACTTTCTACTTTATTGCATGAAAAGTTTAAATTGTACTCATTTGGCCGGGGAATGCCTCGAAGGATTTGTATTAATTTATCCGGAGAATGCTCCGAATTAGTATGTACACAAAGAGGCTCGTGATCAAGGCCCCGAACGTCGGGTAGAGTTTAGTTTAGAATATAATAGGTTTTATATTTCAGCACCTCTTTTATTTTGGATTGTATAATTTGGACTGAACATTATTTTGGTTTGTTTTGAATTTTGCGTGATTTGTTTGTTTGCTTGCTTTGTGTGTTTATGTGGTTTGTACATTTGTAAAGTCAAATTAGCCGATACGCTCCACCAAGCGATCGTGGTTGAACCACAGGATCGAGGGGTGCCTAACACCTTCCCCTCGGTCAACAGAATTCCTTAGGAGGAATCTCAGCTCGCGGATCAGTTTTAGAGTCAAAACGTTTTGAAAATAATTGATCTAGGTATTTTATTTGTTTACTAAGATGGAGGGTAAGAAAACCGCAGGACGTCAAAAAATTTCATTGATGAAAATAGAAAAATATCTTGATTGATGTTCTACGTTTTCTAAAAGTCATTCTGGCTTATACAAAAAAGCTAGTGAACTCGTTAGGGAAAACGATGTCGATCTTGGAATTGTTCTTACTTCACCAACCGAAGCTGAAAAAGCATATTCTTTTGTCCATCAAACTCATAATGTGGTCATTGATCGTTTTATGAATCAGCCACAAGAATTTGATTTAGGTGAACACCTTGTTGCTAAAAATTCACGTAAGAAAGTGAGTCAACTTAACAATAGGCTAAACGAACTTGATAGAAGAGAAAAAGTTGTAAAGGATAGAATGACTTCGTTAAGCGAAATGAATAAGACTCGAGAGAAAAGTCGTTGTGAGTCTACTGATCAATTAAATGCAGATGATATAATGAAGTTTCAAGCTTGGTTAGATGTCGGAGAAGTTATACTGAAGGGTAAATTACGTGAAGATTCGTCGTTGTACTCGCACTCTCCACCCGAAGATGCAGATATCTAGTTTATAAGTGCTTTTAAATGAATCATCTTCGTATAATATTATTTATCGAAGTGAATTTATATATAGATTCACTCTATTTAAGTATGTTTCCATTTTTTTTATTTTTGTTATTTTGTTTCAATAATATTACATTTTATATGTACTTTGCAATAATTTCTATTAATGATCTTTATGTTTTTTAGTATTTTTTAAAAAAAAAATTTGAGGAAAATCCGTAGCCGCTACACCCTCTGCCACAGCCTCTACCCTTCGGGTGAGCACTGTGTGCGCACTGGGTAAGCCCCCCCTGATGCAATCGCCTGCAAACCACACGGGGATGTAAACCGCACTAGGCAAGCCCTGTGCGACAGACTCATGACTCAAAGGCATTAAAGGGGATTCGATCCTGGGCAGTTTATTAGTATTTGTTGTCTTGTACATGTTATATTAGTTAATATTGTATTATTAGTTTAAATTATACTCAAATTTCATGGTAATACATCCTGATAGTGAAAATGATTTAAGAATCTTAATTATTCCATTAATTTTAGAAAAAAATAACATAATTATACACCTTAACTTAGCATATTTATACAAATTCTCACCCTTATAAAGTAGTTACAAAAATCTCAACTTATTATCTATCTTCGTTGGATGTATTAAGGAGCTAATTATATATTTTGACAGACCCAAAATCCAAAAAAATATACCTGGAGATGATTATGTATCTTTACACGAAAAATGTATCGCCGTTGGATATATTATGTATCTCGACAGACCTAAAATTGAAAAAAAAATATCAAAAGCTAATAATGTATCTTTACCTAGAAAAAATGTATCTCCTTTGGATGTATCGGGAGATACTTATTTATCTCGACGGATCCAAAATCGGGATTTTCAGTAATTATGAAAATATCAAAATTTTCTGTAATTTTTGCACCTTAAATCGATGGTCTTTAATATTGGCCCTTTACCCGACATCAATAAAACAAAAACAAAAA
>NW_025819469.1:0-2314 GCF_002878395.1 Capsicum annuum
TATTCAAAATGATCTTTCAAACCCTTTTTATAAACATAATTATATATTTTCAAAGCTTAGTAAAATAATGAACTTATACCCATGGATTTTAGGATAGTCCCACATACCTTAACAATGATGAAAACGTGAAGAACTTGTCCCTTGAAGCTTACAAGTTCAAACCCTAGGTTTTTCTTATCTTCCTGTGATTTAGGAAGATGAACTAGGGATATTTGTGGGTGTTAATACATGATTTGGGACTTTAATTCATCTATAAGTGTTTAGGGACAACTATAGGATATGAAAGGACCTTTTTAACCTTAAAATAACACAAAAATAATGGAGCATTTACGCCGCTATATCTTAGCCATGTGGCGCACAACTCATGGCACAGGACAAGGTGTGCGACACACAACCTATAGTGTAGCCTTTAAATGGACGTCGCATGCCCCATCTCACAGCCTATATAGTGTCTCATTCAAATACTCATAACTTTTTACTTTGGACTCGGATTGACAAACAGTTGGCGAAGTTGGAAAGAAGACTCGAAGGGCTTCAATTTGATATATTGTAGGCCACAGGAATTTGTATATCCTAGGAGAAATAGTCAATGGAATTTGATCCAAGTAAAATCATAAACTAAAAGTCAATTAATAGGGAAGTGCTCAACTTAACTTTTGAGCTAGGAGATTCTTATGGTGTATATTCATATCCAAGGATGTTCCTACACTAAGGAAACATTAATCACATTTATTTGTAACTAGAAACCATCGGATTCATGTCTATTTACATCGAAAAGATGGTCAACTTTAGATCGAAGGTGCGGGGTGTTACACTTTTATATCTCATTGATGATTGACATAGGTCAAGATTGATGATGGTCGATTAAGTGTCACCAATAGTTCAAAAAGCATAATTACTATTTCAATAGTAAAAAACGGCTCATTTGTACTCCTTAAATGTTAACACTTCTTTTTACTTCATATATAAAGTCTTTCATCCCTCATTATTTGATTTCCTTGACTCTATTTTTTATTTTAAAATTCTACAATGTCTCAGACATCTCAAATATCCAATTAAAAAAAGACTCTAATTTGTCATTGTGGAAATGTGGTTGTCTTGAGGAAGTCACGCATGGACTCAATTTTGGATCGCAAATTATATAATTATGCAATTGCAAAGATGAGTCGTGTATGTTTTTTTTTTAAAATTAAGTAAATCATTATGTAATTATTATTTTTTTTTCCAGGATAACGGCATATTCTCATTTTCAAATGGTTTGATGAGGTATCACCTCCAAGCATTCCACCAACGTTTAGTCCGAAATCCGAATTTTATGGTGTGGTAAAATTTAATCTACTACAAAGACTCCAAAAATAAGAAAAAATTGAGATTTCCTCTTGACTTTGTTTAAAGAATCAGAAGAGCGGAGGGATCACTTGAAAGTATTGCTACAAGACACCCAAATAGAGAGGGATCAACTAAAACAAAAGTTGGTTTTGGCCAAAGAAAGTGAGAATGACCTGAAGATGACGTTATATGGTATAATGTTAGTACTCGTTGTTTGAAAAGGTGCAACATGGATGTAGCGAGATTTAATAAATAAAAATACTTCTATTTTTCTAGAATGTTAATACTGTTGTTCATAGAATTATAGTTGATCAAACTACATATCAACTTAAAATCGAGTAGCATGATAATAATAGACTATACTAGTAGTATACAAAAGATAAAATATGCATTCTATGATGTCAACTATACACTGTATCAATTATGACAACGCAATGCATATTCAAATTTCATGCAACAATACAGTTTGATAAAAAATGATTTTGGGCAGAATCCTAACAACTTTTATAAAATTAAAATTTGTTTGTCATATCATCTAACGATCATTCAACTCCCTTATTTCTCAAATAAAATAAGTCTTAAACCTTATCAATATTAGCATTCAAATGTTTTTTTCCTCATCATCACAAATTTTATCATTGATGAAATCAACGATATCCATCATTATGCCTTATTTTTTTCTTTCTGTTCTTCATCTTTTTATCTTCTTCTTGTTTGTCTGTTGCTTCTTCCTTTCATTCTTCAGCTGTTTTGACTAATTCTTCAACATTTTTTCCAGATTCTTCTTTCTTACCTTCTTCTTCTTCTTCTTCTTCTCCTTTTTCAACTACTGCTGCTGCTGCTATCTCAGCTTCTTCTTCTTTCTCACCTTCCTCTTCTTTTTCTGCTGTTGCTTCTTTTCCAATTTCTTTTTCTTTCTCACCTTACTCTTATTCATTTGCTGCTATTTCTTTTTTAATTTTTTCTTCACTCTTATCTTCTTCCA
>NW_025819470.1:0-1946 GCF_002878395.1 Capsicum annuum
GGTCACCCTATCTTAGAACTCTAGTTAGCATAATCATAGCGTAAATATTGACAACTAATATTAAGATCTGCACCCAAATGGTATAAAAGTAAATCCATGGGTACACAGTAGGCATCATTGGCCGATTGAGTGAAATCGTAATGTAAACATAATAAATATATGAGATGAATAAGATAAGTCAAGCTAAAATGGCAAACGTAGAGAACTACCCCAAATACTATAAATAGATAAATAATTAACCCAAAATCACAACATAGACGAACACATAACTATCCTTAAAAAATTATCCCCCATAGGCTAGTAAGTACGAAAAAGTAAATAACCAAATGGAGGCCCCTATAAGACTAGAGGGTGCAAAAAAAAGAAGAAGTAACCAGAATTATACTAATTAACCAAATCTCAAAACCATAACTATGAATCCTTCCATACCATAAACACTGGACTCGAATTGGTTCCATAATCGTTATAAATAACCTTTTATTTGCCAGACATAAACCAAAACTCATATAATCATTTATCAAAATTGAATTGAAACTCATATAATTATTTTTCATACTTGAACTAGAACTCAAATCATGAATAATTTTGGAATCAAATTGATCTTAATATCATAAATTTTTGGACTCAGACCAGAACTAGTATCAACTCCCAAATACTAATCTAGTATAAACATCGTGGTTCTAACCTCTTCAAAATCCAAATCATATTTTTACAACATATAATCACACCTACATCATGATATAAATGGTCACCAAACACAAATCTCAAGGCATGAAGTCTATGATCTGCATACACTGTTTGACTAGTTTAAGCTACCCTCATCCTACCCTTAATTACCGTGACTCTATCCAATAACTCCTGAAGCAAGTTAGTACTATAAAGTCCAATCTCAGAGGTCACAAACCATCCAATTAAATGAATATAACCCCTACCATAAAATTCTTCAAATGGTTCCAGCTCACTACTTGAATAGTAGTTGTTATTGTATGCGAACTCTGCCAAAGCTAAGTATTTCTTTTACTAACCTCCAAAATCCATAAAATAGGCTCGAAGAATATCCTTAATAATCTAAATTTTTCACTTTGATTGGAACACATGCTCGGAGAATATCCTTAAGATTTTTTACTTAAAATCTTCATGAGTAGCATTGTACCCTGCGTTCACACCATCTAGAATTTCAACTCTTCTTTCTATTAGCTAAATCATTCAATATTAAAAATTAGATTCTAACGCGTAACATAGATATTGCCAAATTTTTTAATGACCTATACTAACTTCATTCTTGAACACTTCCTTAGTATATATTATCCTTAACTTTCTTTAGCTTCAATAATCATCATCTCATACTAAAACCCTTCTTGACAACATACTTGCCTTATTAAATACATGATATGTCTTTTTTCCTTCATAGCCAACTAATATCACATCTCTAAACTTATATCTTTCCCTAAACCATGATAACTACCACTTCACCAACATAAACAATATATAACCCATAACTTAGTTGGTAAGAATATCATATATAACATAATTATCCTCATTCGCACTTAGCAACTCAAGGATACTATCTAAGTACACATACATACTTTAAAAACTTAGAAATAATACAATCCCATATCACCTTGGGTAAACCTCTAGACCATACCCACATCATCATACTAAATTTAGAATCAACAAATACAAATTCGTGTATGCACTATTTCAAGCCTACTAGTTCACCTTTCATACTAGTAGCCATGGATACATAAACTACTAAATCCATATAAACACTATCTCTACTTTACTACCGCTAAAATTCTAGGTTCATGCTTCTAACTCTAGATCATATGCTATCATAAAATTCTGAGAAGGGATCTGAGGGGACATCTCACTTTGTCTTAGTGTATAATTTTTATGAATATGAATAAAATCTTTCATATTTTTGAGTATAAAAGCATTGGTGGGAT
>NW_025819471.1:0-2584 GCF_002878395.1 Capsicum annuum
TTGAGCAAATTTTTTGAGTAGTTGTTGTCTGTACTGTATTTTTGAGTGAAAATGAGTTGATTTGAAATGATGAAACATTTTGTATGGGTTAATTTGTATTTTGGAAAAGAATGACAAGTAGTTTTAAAAATGTTAATTTGGTCTGAAATGATCTTAATTATTTTTAAAATCATAAAATATGTGCGTAATTTTTAACCCTCTCATCATACAATTGCTGAAAGGGTAATTCAATTGAAATTGTATAAAAACAATTGAAGTTGTAGTTGACCGAGTACTCTAGGAGGTCACCCTGTGAAAACTCACCCCTGGTCCTAGATTAATCAATTTAGGTACTATTAGTATAACATATGAACTCAATTGAAGTTGTAAAAAATAAATGTTCAACATGTTGCATCAGATTTCTCATCTATTGTAAATTATCAATCAGATTAGGTAACAACAGATTATGAATCTGATGTAAATTATCAAATAGATTAAGTCATCTGTTGCGATAGATTACCCATTTGTTGTAAATTATCAAATGGATTGTCATATGTCGCAATAGATTACCCATATATTGTAAATTATCAAATAGGCACTACCATCTGTTGTGGCTGACCCTATGAGAACTCACCCCTAGTCCTAGATTACTTGATAGTTTATCTTACGAGAACTCACCCCTAGTCCTAAATTATTCAATTAAGGTATTAGTACCCTAGTCCTAGATTAATCAATTAAGGTATTAGTCTAACATATGAGGTAGTAAGAATTGGTTTGGCTCAGAGTAATCGATCGCCGACTCTGATCGAGAGGAACGCAGTACCGTTTCATCATGCAATTGACAAAAGGCTCAATTGAAGTTGTAGTTGACCCTATGAGAACTCACATTCAATTAAGGTATTAGTATAATATATGAACTCAGTTGAATTATATATAAATAAATGTTCAACCTGTTGTAACATATGTCTTTTCTGTTGGACCAAATCAAATAGATTATGTAATCTGTTGCAACATATTACGCATCTATTGTAAACTATCAAATAGATTAATCCATTTGTTGCGACAAATCATGAATCTGTTGTAAACTATCAAATAGATTAAGTCATCTGTTGTAAATTATCAAATGGATTAAGTCATATGTTGCAATAGATTATCCATCTGTTGTAAATTATCAAATAGGCGCTGTCATCTATTGTAGTTGACATTATGAGAATGCACCCCTAGTATTAGATCAATCAATTAAGGTATTAGTTCAAAATATGAGGTAGTAAGAATCAGTTCGGCTCAGAGTGATCAATCGACGACTCTTGTTGGGAGGAATGCAGTACTGTCTCATCATGCAATTGACAAAAGACTCAATTGAAGTTGTAGTTGACCCTATATTTAATTAGAGTATTAGTAACCTAGTCCTAGATTAATCAATTAAGGTATTAGTCAAACATATGAGGTAGTAAGAATCTGTTCAACTCAGAGTTATCGATTGACGACTCTAGTCGGGAAGAATACAGTACCGTCTCATCATACAATTTCCAAAAGACTCAATTGAAGTTGTAGTTGACCCTATGAGAACTCACCCCTAGTCCCAGATTATTCAATCAAGGTATTAGTACCCTAGTCCTAGATCAATCAATTAAGGTATTAGTCTAGGTATTAGTCTAACATATGAGGTAGTAAGAATCGGCTCGGCTCAGAGTGATCGATCGACGACTCTGGTCAGAGGAACGTAGTACCGTCTCTTCATGAAATTGCCAAAAGACTCAATTAAAGTTGTATTTGACCCTATGAGAACTCACATTCAATTAAGGTTTTAGTCTAACATATGAACTCAATTGAAATTATATATAAAAAAATGTTCAACCCGTTGCAACAGATGTATTTTCTGTTGGATTAAATCAAATAGATTACTAATATGTTACAACATATTACGCATCTATTGTAAACTATCAAACAGATTACGTCATTTGTTACGACAGATCACGAATTTGTTGTAAACTATCAAACAAATTAAGTCATCTGTTGCACTTAAATATTTTTAGATCCTTTTTTTTATAAAGCAATTTAGGTATTTCCTGTTCGAGATAAAATAGCTAAAATACTAAGGTGGTAAAAAAATATTACTCGGTACTACTTGGATAACTCAAAAATCTCCTGAGTGAGTAGTCTTATCTGGTCTTTTCAATGTCATCGTGTCCTCATGCCCCTCAAAAGTTATTGATGAATATTTAAAACCTCCCATATCTAGAACTCTCTCTCCTTCAACCATAAAGTAGTCTAGACTCAACTCATAACTCTTCTTTATTCTTTATTCTCAATTATCTTTGTTGTTTCTTCTTTTCCTCTCTTTTCTCTCTTCTTTCGATGAGGATCCTTTGAGAACTTACCTTATACTCTAAGAACTTGCTTTAAGCAGGTTCTTTATTTTTTTATCGGTATTTTTTTATACACAGTAAATTTGTCTGAAACTTATTCTTTTGACAAATCTACCGATGATTAAATATAGTACTTAAAATAATTTTTTAAAAATAGGGAGAGTTGGTTTTTCTGTCAACTCATTTATAAAATAGATCGATGTGATCGGTAGTTTAATTATTTTTTATACAAAAAT
>NW_025819472.1:0-1655 GCF_002878395.1 Capsicum annuum
AACAACATAACTATTTAGAGAGGTTATTATCAATTTTGGGGGATTTGACCTTTATGATCTAATCTATGATTCATTGGTTTTTATTCATAATTGTAAGTTTATCTTTCAAATCATGAATTCAATTATGTGTTTCGTTCTTTGCGTCATGAGAGGCTAAACTCCATTAACCTGAATTATGGGATCTACGGTTAGGTCTTGATAAGCTGCTAGGTATTCAAGATTCAATATATGGTAGGATTTCTTAATAATTCTGATGCTTTAATTAACGTCTAATGGTTATAAATAGTAGACACACGTGCTTTGATTTTCTTGAGAAAGAAATCAAATGTTGTAGGAAGTGAATTATTAATAGGGACTCAAAAATACTTCATTTAATAATCAGCGCTGTAACAAGGTTGGTTAACCTGAGGTAAAATCTGGACAGTGAATAGAAATTCCCTAAGTCCGGTAGGATTAGGAAATTAAACGCTTAAGTAGGTCGAGAGACATTTGAGCATAACATCCATCAAGATAGGTTGTTATCCAACCCACCATGAGAATCTTGAATCACCTTTGGCATCTGTCAACTACCGAAAGCCCTAGTGAACATAATTCTTGTTATTTCATAAACTTTTGATTACAAACATCAAAATTAAAGTGACAAACAATTATTCATGAAACTTAAACCCCCCATTTTGGAAACATTAAAATATCAGTGAATTAAATAACAAACAACTTGGGTTCTCGGCTTATTCCTAGTGGGATTTGACCCCAACCTAGTTGGGTTTTATATTGACAACGATCGTTTACACCCATTCAAGAGTGTAATTTGAGAGTTATCAAAAATAGCGCTCTTACCGGGAAATACGGTCGTAAACCGAAAGTTTTTGTGCGTTAATTGGCTATTAGTTAAATTTCATAAATTTCCATTTATTTGTTGTTTTTGTTTAATTGTAGGATCCTTTTTGTTTATGCCAAAAATAAGAAGTTCCAAAGAACCGTTATTACTAATTAATCCGGAACCATAGCTGATCGGGAGAATGGTAGAACAGTAAGAGGCTGACAAAGTGGTAGCCTTGGCTACGGCTCAGGTGAACGTATAGAACGAGGGTCAACAAGTACGTCATTCGAACCCTGATGATGATGACTTGGGTGATGAGGAATTGCTGAATCCTTAAAACCCAAGGCGAGCAGAGCAAATTGCTGCACTGGTGCAGCAAAACTTCAATAGAAAACTGTCCAGTTAGAGGAAGGTATGGTCAATAGCCTGTCCAATACGAGGTTGATAACGGTGATGAAAGAATGGATGAAGAAGGTGCAACGGGTGATGTCATTCCTCCACCATTGGCACCTGGTGCAAAATTCAACATAACCAGTACCATGATTCAAATCCTGAATCTGAAGGGATTGTTTGGTGACTAGCCTGGTGATGATCCAAACATGCACTTGCTGAACTTTATAACCATTTGCAAATATTTTGATAATCCGAGAGTGAGCCAAAATTCGATTCGGTTGAGATTGTTTCCATTGTCTCTATCTGAAGAGGCAACAATGTGGTTAAATGAGCTTACACCTGATTCCATCACCCACTGGAGGCAGTTGAAAGAAGTGATCCTGGAACAGATTCTTCACCCTCTGGGAGGGTATAGTTGAGAGACGAGATCAACAACTTTAGA
>NW_025819473.1:0-3167 GCF_002878395.1 Capsicum annuum
AAATTAAATGACACATCCAGAGTTAAAAGGGTTAACTTTCCACCCCTATTTAAGCCCTTTAACACATGATTCATCCACTTTTCACCCAAAATATACTAGTTTCTCTCAAGAACAATCTAGGGTTTCATAGAAGATCCAGTTTCAAGTAAGTTTTATCGTCAATCTTCATGAAATCACAAACTAAGGCATGTATAGTGTTCGTTCATGGACTTCTTTCTTCTATGAAGCCCAAGAATCCCTTTTCTAAATTCAAGTTTATGAATTTTCTAATGAATTTCATGATTGGGCTGCTCTTGTTCATATGGATAATGAGAAATTGAATTCTACTCCATGTTGGGTGATAAATTCTATGTAGGTTAAATTATTATAGATATAGATTCATGCAAACCTATGACTAAACCATTGAATGATGAAATTAGAATTGAACCATGATATTAATTATTGTACAATGATGTTTACATAGACAATGCCTACAATATGTTTGATTAAATGCCTAGATGAATGAAAAGAGTCTAACTAGAATGATACTATGAAATACCCATGTATGTATAAGTTATGCCTATCACATGTCATGATGAAATTCTTCTATAAATGTATTATGGACCATGATGTTAGTTATATGTTCAAGTATGTTATGCTTGGTCAGTTTTCTTCCATCGAGTCCTGGGGGTACTCGTACCCAAAACATTAGCTGTGTGCCTAGAGCTATGTCATGTTTTCACGATACTCTCAGTCAAGCTATGATCCTTAGACTTCAGACAGTCTTATGACTCAGGAAACCTCCATAATCTCATGAACTCAGTCAGTTGTTAAATATCAGTAGTATTTTGTCAGTCAATGAAATTTAGTAACTCATTCTATATTCAGTTTAGTAAATCATGTTCTGCGTCTATTCAGATGGGAGTAGAAATTAGCACCGAGCGAACCCAAGGATAGGAACTCACCTGTTATATGAGGGTGTAATTCTTAGAAACAGTCCTTACGTTCCAAAACTATTTAGCCAACATACTTTGAGACGTCATAGCCTTTTATATAAGGGTAGATGAGATGGCTTAGCCTGCTATATGAGGATTCCCACCGTCCTCACTAGAGTTGCTTGTTATATTAGGGTCACTCACATATTGTCCTTACCAGTGGCGCGGTATTGACACCCTTCCAATTATGGCATAGATTAGACCCCAATTCAGCTATAATGCATTATTTGGGGCATGTTGGTTAGATGACTATCTCCCACAGTCTCAGTATCCGTCTCAGTAAAAGAACTTAGATAGTTCTTTAGATTTCAAGACTGTCAGATATAGTCGACTCAGATTCAGAATGGAACTCAGATAGTTCCATTAGATTCAGGACTGTCAGATACAGTCACTCATGTTATCAGTTATATTTAGATTCAGTAATCATGTTATCACAGTATTAGTGTCAGTTGTTATGTCTCATATATGTATTCTCACACTTATAATAGTTAGTCAGTTATTATTATTATTCATGCATATGAACCCCATGCATTTATCCTACCTCACATACATACCAGTACATTCAAAGTACTGACGCATTTACGCTATGCTATCTTATACCATAGTTTTAAAGACACGAGTTCCAGAGCAATAGTAGATTCCAGATATCTGCATACAGAGTTAGAAGTGAGTCCTCATCTTTTGAGGACATGATTATTTCCCTCTTATCTCATTAATCGATTTATTAGTTGGAGTTAGTAGGGGACATGTATCATCAACTCCTTACTCAGATAGTTCAGTCAGTTAGAGGCTTTCTAGTCTATCATGTTTCAAGAATTCAGTATTTTCAATTTGTTTTAGGTATTCTATTACCCCACATAGATGTTATATTATTCAGATCATGTTCAGTATTGAACCTTATGGCCTATGAGTTCATGTTTCCACATTATAAAGTATTTTATGCTGTGTACAGGTATAGATATCAATCATGGGTTAGCTTGTGGTCCTTCAGGATCATGAGCACCGTGTAGCATTCCAGGTACCAAATTTAGGGCATTATAAACCCTTCGCAGTGTCTACTCCCATAGATGTGTCTATGTAGCCAAGCAAGTATACATGAATTTTCGGTCATAGTATCCCAGAAAGTCACCTCAGTTGACCTTGTAGAGCTAAATATGTCAGATTTTGATGTTATTCTCAGCATAGATTGGCTCCGCTAATGTTATGCCTCAATTGATTGAAAAAATAGTCATTTAATTTTAGTTTCCTTATGAACTCGTTATTGAATGGAGGGGCAGTACCTCAGTGTTTAGGGGTTAACTTATTTCATACCTTTGAGAAAGAAAGATTATATCTAAAAGGTGTGTTTACTATCTTGTTCGAGTCAAAGACTCCAGTTCTGAGACTCAAAGTCTCGAGTTTGTTTTAGTTGTAAGGGAATTTCCAAATGTGTTTCCTGAAGATCTTTCCAGAGTTTCTCTCGAAAGGGAAACTAACTTAGGAATAGATCTCCTTTCAAATACCCAGCCTATATTTATTCCACCTTATAGAATGGCTCCAGATGAGCTTACGGAGTTGAAAGAATAGTTGAATGATCTCTTAGATAAGGGATTCATCAGGCCCAGTGTTTTCTCATAGGACACACTAGTCCTTTTCGTGTGTAAGAAAGATGATTTTCTCAAAATGTGCATCGATTATTGTCAGTTAAAAAAAGTCATAATTAAGAATAAGTATCCACTCCCCAGGATTGATGATTTATTCGAACAACTTTAGAGTGCTATTTATTTCTCTAAGATAGACTCAGATCTGGCTATTATCAGCTTAGAGTTAGAGAATTTGATATTTCCAATATAGCCTTCAGAACTCGGTATGGTCACTTCAAATTCTTAATTATGTCCTTTAGAATTATAAATGTCCCTGCAGTTTTCATGGACTTGATGAATAGAGTGTTCAAGCAGTACTTGGACATGTATGTCATAGTCTTCATTAATGTTATTCTTTTCTATTTCTGTAGTAACAATGATCATGCAGACCATCTAAGAATTACGTTGCAAACTCTTAGAGCCCATCAGTTGTTTAAAAAAATTAGTAAGTGCGAGTTTTGGATAAGATTAGTAGCTTTCCTTGGCCATATTATTTCCGGTTATGGCATTAAAGTCGACCCTAGAAGACCAAATCAGTGAGAAACTGGTCTAGACCTATGTCTCCATCAGA
>NW_025819474.1:0-2951 GCF_002878395.1 Capsicum annuum
CCCTACTATCTTTTTCTCTCATTTTACCCTTCTACATATCCATTTTATATCACACACCCTTATGATAGCCACCCTCAACTTAGGCAATTTTCCTGATTTAAGGTGCACAATGTCCAAGGAAGAATGGGCCCAAATAGGTTATTGCAGCACAAATGGGATGGTGAAAGGTATATCATGAAAAATAGGCTATAGGCTCAAAATTAGGGATCAGGGGATACAATTCACATATGGAAGGTCATTTAGGCTAAAAGTGGACTAACATAAAAAATGGCCCATGATCCTTTCCTAACCAACTATCCTACAACTTAGGCAAGACTAACCAGGAAAGTTTTGGATTTAACAAACAAAGGGAAACAAGTAGCATATCTTACACACATGGCATAGAGTCAATATTACAAGGTACTACCTATATGGTTCAAGAAATTATTAGCAAATGATTATTATATCCCTAATCATAATGTCATAATAAGATCCACAATGCTCACATATATATACATTCACGCAGTTCTAAAACAAAATTTTAGAGGAGTATCATTTTTCTAAAAAATCAATCTTCTAAAAAATCAATCAAAAATATGACAACTGCCCTAAATACTCAAAACTCTCCTAGTTTCATAAAAACAAAACATAATATGAAATAAAATAGAATATGACACAAATTTTACCCTAGACATGCCTGTTCTACAACCATACCTATGCCGATAGGAAAAGAAGCACATCAATAAAAACCTGAGAAGACTATGGTATACCCCGCCCCCAACTAAAATACTACGCCTTGTCCTTATTGTACTAAAATAATATAAAACAAAGGGAATTAAGAAATATCTATAATGTACTAAGAATCCATGTACCTTGAGAGTCCTCCCAAGAAGCGCCTAATTTAATATCGCAGCACGATGCAGCTGCCTCATCTACTCAGACTTCACCAAGGCTGATCTCTCCAATTGCCTTCACTTCTTCATGATTTCCTAAATAGTGCTTCACATGCCACCCATTTACTTTGAAAGGGATATCACCATCTCCTTTTGGTTCTATAACACCATAAGGGAATGCCCTAACCACGATGAATGATCCTGACCATCTAGACTTTAACTTGCTAGAAAACAAATGAAGTCTTGAATTATACAACAATACCAAATCACCAAGTTCAAACACTTTTTCCTCAATCTTTCTTTCAGGATACAACTTCATTCTTTCTTTGTATATGGCAAATCACTCATAAGTACGGAGTCAAAATTCATATAGCTCATTCACCTTACTAAACCTCAAGTTTGTTGCATCACACCACTTAAAATTTAGCCTTTTTAATGCCTATAGGGCCTTATGTTCAAGTTCAATCGGTAAGTGGCATAACTTTTCTATATGAGCTGATATGGGAAGGAACCTATGGGGGTCTTAGAAGCTATCTAATAGGCCCACATTTCATCATCTAACTTTCTTGACCTATCAGTCTTATTGGTATTCATAATTTTTGCCAGTATGGACTTGATCTCTCTATTGGAGACCTTAACTTACCCGCTCATCTAGGGATGGTAAGGTGTTGCCACCATATTCCTTACACCATATTTATCAAGAATGGCTTTAAATATCTAATTGAAAAAGTGAGACCCACTATCACTAATAATTGTACGTAGTGGGCCAAATCAATAGAAGATATTTTTCTTCAAAAAGTTAGTGACACTTCTAGCTTCATTTTTGGAAGCACAATTTCCTCCACCCATTTTGACACATAGTTAACCACTACCAAAATATACTTCATGCCATAGAAGGTCAAAAAGAGACCCATGAAATCAATCCCCTACACATCAAACAACTCCAACTCTTGAATAGGTGTTATGGGAAGTTCATGGCGCCGTGACATGTTGCTTTGACATAGATATTAGTTATAGGCTTGTGCAAAATCATGAGCATCCTTGTAAATTATAGGCTAGCTAAACCATACTGTAGAATTTTGTGGGTTGTGTGGTTACCACTATGAAGATGCCTAATAGGTGAGGAATGATAAGCTTCTAGAATTCTCATGATCTCTACCTCTGGGATACATCTCCAAATCACAACATCAGCATAAAACCTAAATACATATGTATCATCCTAAAAGAAATTCCTTACCTTATGAATAAATCTTTGTCACTATTGCAAGGATAGGTCTTCTTGGATAATATCACTTGCCAAATAATTGGTAAAATCAGCAAACCGGGGAACTAGGCCTTGAGAAGCTGCCAAGATCCTTTCATTTAGAAAAGTGTGATCTATATCAATATCATCCCCTAATTTTTGCATTGCCTCATTCTTAATCCTGGATAAGTGATTTGTTACTTAGTTTTCCGTTCCTTTTTGGTTCTTTACTTCAAAATCAAACTCTTGCAAACAAAGAACCCAATGAATCAATCTCAATTTGGAATCTTCTTTTGACATCAAGTACCTCAATTTCGCATGGTCGGTGTGAACTATGACCCTAGTCCTAATCAAATAAGACCAAAATTTTTCAAAGGCAAAAACCACCGCAAGTAACTCCTGCTCTATAACTATATAATTTTTCATATAGGGTATAAATCCTTGATTGTGTAGTGTATAGGATAAAGGATATTCTCTCTTATTTGGCCTAGTACAACACCTAGGCCACTCTGCTTGCATCATACATGATATCAAAAGGTGTAGACCAGTCAGGAGATACAATGATAGGTGTCGAAATCCCACTTCTTAAAGAACTTGAAGGCCTTAAGACACTCATCATCAAACATATATTTTACATATTTCTCTAAAAGCTTGCATAAAGGATTTACAATTTTAGAGAAGTACTTAATGAATCTCGTATGAAAGACTACATAACGCAAAAAACTCCGCATGCCTCTATGAAATTGGTGGTGGCAATTTTTTAGTTACCTCAATCTTAGCTTTGTCCAATTCAATTCCATGTTTGGAGATCTTGTACCTGAGAACAATACCTTTTT
>NW_025819475.1:0-3303 GCF_002878395.1 Capsicum annuum
TTTTTTTTTTTTTTTGAAAAAAAGACTAGGGAATGTGAGCTCAACTAACAGTTAAGTTAAAAGTCTTAAAATAAGTTACAATATTTTTTTTTTTAAAACAAATTTTTGACATACAAGTTAACTTAAAAAAAAGTCAATATAGTCTATTAACAGGCATTTAGTCATGGTTTGGTTGAGACTAACGAAAGTAATATTTGAAGTTCCATCATTTCAACTCTTTAAGTACCACTTAAATGTCAATATTATTAGTATGAGAAAAGGCTCATACTATTAAAAATGGTTCACTATTGTTACAAAAAAGGTTTGTTTGTATTGTTATTTTTAAATGCTGGTTTTGCAAAATAATTTTTGTGTTATGGTCTTTTGTTCATCAAATTCGAACTAATCAAAATTAAAATTAACACCTTTAAAAAATAACCGACCGAGACCCTACTTGTTTCCTCTTAATATAATGAAATAGCTAAGGTAACAAGTAACATATATCACACAGAATAGTCTCTTTCTCCTTATTAGAGTGTGTGCCCTACGGATTTTAATATTATACTCTACTGGTTGTCTATCCGTGGAACAAGTAAGCTAATGTGGTTCACTGAAGTAAAAGTTGAACATTGTATATTTACGTGGAAAACACCCGGCTCAAGAAAGATTTAAAAATCATGACCTGTACCTCCTTAGGATTTAACCACAACTCCATTATAAATCTCGAGCCTCAACAATCAACAAAATTCAAATCTTTCCAAGATAAGTGTTCCGAAGTCTTCGAGTTTCCTAACTTGAAGACACAACTCCTAACTCAATTTATAGTTCACTGATAATAGAACAAAAGACTCATTACAACTCAAAGAACCAACCTACTACAAAGTCTATGACTTGCTAAGTAAAGGACCGGGTTCTTCTTCAAGTTTGGTGAACTGATTTGCTGATTGATGATTTGCTTTATCAGTGCATGAGTGAATCTTTGAATGTCTTATTTTGTATTTAAGCTAACTCCTTGATGAATCCTTTAGTTAATGTACTCTTCTATCTTCAATTGGACTCCCAGGTAGTTTTAATCTTTGTTGTTGTCGTCTCACACCTTGACTCAATAGGACTCTTTTACTTCATCTCTTAGTCTAGCTGGACTCCTTGAACAATTCAAACTCTAAGTGTTGCACTTATATTCTCATCAATCTTTTTGCTGTATGTGATAAGTATTAGTAACAATTTTGAGATTCCTTGTATATACACTTTTGTATTAACGCCTTGTAAGCCTTGCATCAACTTCAATATGCAGTACATGTGAGAATCAGTAACTTCTCTTTCTTCACTTGTATGAAACAACTTTCACAACATGTTTCATTCACCTGTCCATCATCAACACTTTGCATTTCCTAACAAATTTCCCTTTTTGAAAATGACAAACTTAGCAGCACAACAACTATCATAAAATTCTGACATACCCAATAAAGGAGTTTAACTAAAAGAACACAAAATGAAACAGGTTAGTCTATTGAGTTATAAACATTGAATAATATATTTAACCCCCTTTGACATCATTGAAAAGCTGTCCCAGCAAGTGAAAAATATCTAATAATTCATGGCAGTATGAAAAATTATGCAGTATGCAGTATGAAAAAGCAGTATGAAAAAGCAGTAGCAGATTACAATCATCAGTATAGTCCATTTCATTTAAACAGCAGGATACAATTATCATCACCCCAAAACAACAAAAAGAGAAAATAGGGACCCAGGACAAAAAAAAGCAAAGAAGACTGTCTTAAGGCACTAAGCTGTGAGCTAAGAAGATGAGGAGAAGGGGATAAGGGAGGTCACCTTTGAACAATCTCAGCATGCTTAGTTCGTTATCGCTCCAAGGATATTGTAAGTGATGCAATTTGATCAAGGAGAGCTCTTTTTTCATTATCATGGGTAGTATCTAGTGTGTCCTGAGCAACCTTCAACTCAGCATCTTTAGCTGCAACTGCATTCCTTAGGCGTTGCATAGGGTTGTCTGCATTCCTCATAGAAATAGGTAGCTGGACATGACTCACACTCATTATAATATCCTTTGTAGTCTGTAAGGACCACACTTGAATAAACACACCAAACTCCTCAAACATGGGGGTGATCTAGAATTTGTAAGGAAGATCATAGCCATTCACTTCCTTGAGGATAACCCTTTTCATATACTTCAGAATAAGTCTAGACAGATCAATTTTTACCTTAGTGTCTAGCAACTCCATGAAAGTAAGGTCAAGAAAGCTGGCCATAGTCCTTCTTTCCTTTCTAGCCATAGTCCTTCTTTCCTTTCTAGGGATTAACATCTTGTGCACAACATTAAAATAGAGTTGATGGAGTAGGGATATCTCTATCTTAAGAACCTTTGATGATTTACCAGGTAAGGGTTTCCAGAATACTTACGACAGAAGTCAAGAGCAGAAGAAAGATTTTTAAGAGGTGACCAAGTGCCTTTGACATAGGGACCCCACCCCTCAGGAGGAATGTGAAGGATTAGACCAGTATCTTCAATATAAATATTCATGGTAACCCCTTGGACAGTGGTAGAGAATATCTCACCAATATCTACCTCATTAGTATAGACCCTCCTCTGAAAGTCACCCTGAAAAAATAGATGTGACCATCCTTGAAACTGTAGTTTTCCCAACAAAGTATTCATATCAACACAACCAAAACCACTAATAACCCACCCTCTAGCTATCTTCCGCTTTTGAAAATAGAGATAATGTCCCTCAGAAGTGTCCTGATTTGAAGATGGTTCTTGAATCTTAAAATCAGGATCCAACTCAGCAGCAACATCTAGAGGTAAGTCAGAGTTAGATGAATTAGAAGGAATAAGTTAGTTGACCTATTTCTTTAGACGAGAGGATAATTTGGGAGGAAAAACTTTGGAGGATAAGGAAGCTTTTGAGGTAGGGGTGGATTTTGAAGAGGAAGAAGCTTTTGGGGTAGGCTGAGATGATGGTTTATGAGAAGGGTAGGGTTTTAGAGCTTTTTCATTGATTGTATTCTTCTTTTGTATTGAGCAAAGAAGAATATCAGGAGAGGATATATGAGGAGGAGGATCAAATGTAGAAACTTATTTCTTTTTACTGGATTGAAGTGATTCATCCAAGGAAGCATCTTCCCGTTATTTTTACCTCAAGTAAGAGGAGTTCGAGAAGTGGTTACAATAGGGGAAAGGTTAGCAGAAATATGGTCATCAATATTAATGTCAAATGAAAAGGGTTTACATTTTGCTTTAGACCTGGACTTATATGGAATCAGGTTTGCGATAGGAATATCATCACAGTTATTAATTTGAAG
>NW_025819476.1:0-2343 GCF_002878395.1 Capsicum annuum
TATATTGACGATTGCCCATTGCTCGAACCACTCATAAAATTTGACAAGGGGGAGTACTGGCCAAAAATTGCTCATATTCCTGAAATATATACCTGTATCTCAATAGGTGACCGCAAATGCCTGTGCTGATTAATAAAAACGAAGCTCCCACAGATGTAAGTTTTTCTCTTTCCTCAGTAGCTTTTAAGTTTTGCTTATTACTCGCTGATGCTTGTTTGTTAATTATCTTTCCTTGATAAGCTATTGGGTGAAGTTTCGTGTTTGGGAAACATATTTCACTTTTTTAAAAAAGGTCATAAAAATATAAGCTTATAAGACATAGGCATGAGACAGCCAGGCAATACCTGATTATTGTGCATTGCTAGAGCTTGTGAACCACCTGGATTATATAGGCTGAGCATGAGGGCTATCTATTATTCGTCTGTCATTTGCCTCATCAGCTTCTCATGGAGGAAAGGCAAAAGGATTAGTGCTTTGAGTTCCTATTCACAAATTGAATGAGCAGAGGTCTTAAAACATGGGCAATTCATAGCACCACAGAAATTGAACAAGGAGATCGAGGGTAAACTTACAATAGAAAGGCTTTTAAACATTATGCAATGGAGAAGCATATATCCTCAATGTCTTGCCCAATACGATGTCTACCTACTAGGTCTCTCAAGGAACCAGGCAGAAGATAACTCAAAGCAACCAAATTCAAACGAGTCTTTAACACAGCAAGCATATTCTTTTTATAACGGTCGTGTTGTGTTGGGTAAGCTTTGTGTGCACCTCAACTAATTCACATGGCAGCTTATCAAGCCACAAGCAGAGGTTGCCTGACCAACTGAATACGTCAAGAATAGCAAGCGAATTCTTCTGTGAAGGACTTGTTAGCTGTAACAAGACATAGGCATGAGACAGCCAGGCAACACCTGCCCAGGAAAGTGAAGTATTGCTCTGCCCTAGAAATCCAGGTGTTCCTCCGAGAAGCCCAGGAAATTGAAGTATTGCTCTGCCCTAGAGATCAAGTCCTCTGGATTATCGGTGCCATTGAAGCGATCTAATACCATCACTGCCATTAGAGTACGAAAATGAAAGCACCAATATAATGAGCCCGAATTCTCAACTCAGCGATCAATACAGAAAGTGAACAAAACTAATCGACTTTGGTTAATACGGAAAGGAGAAATTACAGTATGAAGAAGAGGAATAATAGCAGAAGGGGATGGGAGGACATTCTCAGTTGTTGGTGAGCCAGTCATCTCCGCTTAGAAGATCCATCCTAGGGACAATTTTGTCGGGAGTTGTTGTACCTTTTATACATTAGTGGTGATCTCCGATAAACTCGTATCCTCCATTTCTTTGCATCACTTTGCGAAAGGGAAAAGCCATCAAACATCATATAACTAAATGAAGAAAAGAAAACACGGAGATAAAAAAACAGGTTTTCATTCAACATAGTTTTTACAGTGCTTGCTGGTATTACCTGAATATAGAGGCCTAAAAAAATTAGAAAAAACTCTTAGCTGGAAACCTAGGACTAAGATGAAATAGAAGATAAAAGTACCAAACAGAAATTATAAGAAAAAGATAGTACAGTACCGCCTATGAAAACAACAAGAAGTAGTCTATTGTTCATGCGGGCAACTGCTGTTCTCCGATAGCCAGGAGAAAACGCAACTCCTATGGAATATATGAGAGCATGGTGTGGTCACTGCCACAACTGATTCCTCAGAAAATTTCTCAAAGCAAATAGGACATATGTCGTCTTCTTCCAACTCAAAATTATGCAAAATAATATTCTTCTTCAATAATACATTGCCCACTGTCATAATTTTCAATCCACCTACCAGCTCTCTAAATTCTTGTTTTACCCCGTCGAATGGATCTACTCCATAAACAAACCTGGCTTCCTCTATCATGTAATTACATATAGAATTAGCCATGTCTTGAATATCAGAATTTTCAACAACAAACTCCAAGTCAAGTCGAGCTAGATCTCTTTCATGATAATAGTCGTATCCATCTGCATATGGACTCCTCCTTCTCTTATTATCACATTTCTGAACTCCATACGCGTAAAATTCATACACTTTTTCATCATCGCTGCTGCTTTCATCACCATTCCACAATATATCGTACACATTGTTCCCATCCTTATTAAGAGGTTGTGACACGTCCACGTCCACTACCACAATCTTGATGTCATCCGGATGGTTTGCGCTGTAGAAAGTGGTTTTACCAAAGCAGCTTTTCAAATAAGCTGAGATATTGTTGGATAAATGATGAATTGTCTCAAACTTAAACAAATTTAATAGCATCAAAGCGTTCCCAATGCTTTTCACTAGATCAACTTGATAG
>NW_025819477.1:0-1483 GCF_002878395.1 Capsicum annuum
TGTCATGTCTAACTCAATCAGATTAGCCAACAAGACTCTATGAAGAATAGTAACAGGACACTTTTTATACACTTTTTAGACAACAATCGAATCACCTACTGGGGTAGAAAATACAATAGGCTCAGGAATAATCTCAGGACTCATTTCAAAATTCACAGCAATCAAAGGTGTAACATATGAGAAACTGGATCCAGGATCCAACAAAGCATACACATCAAGCTGAAATATACGAAGCATACCAGTAACAACATTGGGAGAGTCCTCCTATTCCTAGCGGGATGGTAAAGCATAGAATCTATTCTGGTGCTGCCCGCCAGTATTGCTAGAAGAGGTGCCCTGAGTTGAGGCTGGGCGAGTCACTGGAACTGGAGCACCGACAGTCTTAGTCTGGGTCTGAGGGCGATAGTCACGATGCCTTTGTCCTTCCTATGGACAATCTCTAACTCTGTGATCCATGTCACCACACTGGAAATAACCCTTCTTCTCACCCCAACACTCATTCGAATGAGCCCTACCACATTTAGGACACAGGGGATGATTTTTCTTACTGCCAGCACTGTACTGGGACCTGGATGCATATGACCTACTACCTTACTCCTGCCTACCTCTAGGCATGGGAGCACTAGCAGATGACGGTGCTTGCATATGCGAATGATCCTAATACTGAGGGAGACTCCCTCCCTGCGATCTAGTCTGACCCTGTTCGTGCTGCTCGGACCTAGCTCTCTTATTCCTTCTCATTCTATCTCTCTCCTTAATCTTGTCTGCCTCAATCTATTGGGCATGAGTCATCAGCCTAGAAAGATTCATCTTACTATTCAGCATAGCAGATCTACACTCCTTAACCACATAACTTGACACTCCAGTCACAAACTTACTCATACTAGCCTGATTATCAGCCACTAAGTTAGGAGCATACTTGGCCAACTGATTAAACTTTAGACAGTACTCCCTAACAGTCATAGATCCCTTTCGCAGGTTCATAAACTCTTCCACCTTCGCCTCCCTTATCACCAAAGGGAAAAAATTATCCAAAAATGCATCCTGGAACTCTTGCCAAGTTGTAGGGACAACTCCCTTACCTCTACCTTTCCTCCAAGCAACAACCCAGTCATAAGCAAGGTCTTTCAACCTATACACAGCCAACTCCACACTATATTCCTTAGATACATGCATCACCTAAGTAATCTTCCGCACCTCCTCTAAAAACAACCGTGGATCCTTATCAAACTTGGATCCATAGAATTCCGATGGATTCATCCGCATGAAGTCACGGATTCGGGCGACAGCTGAATCACCTCCCTACTACTGTGGAGCCGGGGCTGGGTTGTCCTGAACATTTGCAGTAATAGCTTAGGGCAGCGCCTAAAAAACTGCTCGAAATTCAGCGTAAGACATATTTTTATTTAATGGGTCAGCAGGTTGAGGTTGCTGACCATCATTATTTCTTCTCGCTCGACATGGAGGCATATTTCTGAAAGAG
>NW_025819478.1:0-1254 GCF_002878395.1 Capsicum annuum
CCATAAACAACCTGCTAAGGGTGTCTGCCACTACATTGTCCTTGCCCGAATGATACAACACACTCTTGTCATAATCCTTCAACAATTCTAACCACCTTCTCTAATAAATATTTAACTCCCTCTAAGTAAACACGTATTGCAAGCTTTTGTGATCCATGAACACATCGACATGCACCCCATACAAATAATGTCTCCAGATTTTCAAAGAAAACTCAACAGAAGCTAACTCAAGATTATGGTTGGGTAATTCTTTTCATGAGGCTTAAGCTATCTTGAGGAATAGGCAATGACCTTACCTCTCTGCATCAACACACAACCTAAACCAACTTTAGAGGCATCACAATACACCAAAAAACCATCTGTACCATCATCTAATGCTAACACTAGGGCCAAAGTAAGTCGAGTCTTCAACTCCTGAAAACTCTTCTTACAGGAATCCAACCATAGGAACTTAAATTTCTTTGGGGTAAATATAATACCCTGGGAAATTTTTCATTGAAATTTTGTGCGTAAACGTGTTGGGTTCTATCTTCTAGAATAAATTATAAATTTTCCGTGTGAAATATCTTAGATTATGACCCACCATTGCGTAGAGTATCAAATAAAATTTCCAACAATATGTGGATCATCCAAAATGGACACCCGAGCGACGTGTTATGAACATTCCGATCGAACCGTGAATGGTAGTGAACAATAAAACGTGCAGGAAAAAGTACTGAGGCCTGGCATATTTTTGCTCCAACTTTAAATGATCATAACTCCTTGTACATAATGATCTGGATGATCTACTATATATCAATGGAAAGCTCTTTGAGTCTTCTTTCCAATGAAACTAGTTTCATCCAATTTTTCTATTGGAGAAAAAAGTTATGGTCGATCTACTTCAGCCTTACAAAAGTAAATTTTTGGGTCAACTTCCAATGATCATAACTCCTCGTACACAATGATCTGGGTGAGATACTATATATAAACGGAAAGATATGATAGTCCTCTTTCTAATGAAATTAGTTTCATCCAATTTGAATATCCGAGTAAAATGTTATGGTTGATCTACATCAGACTATCAAAACAGTCCACCAAAGGACAAATTCGAGAATTTTTTTGATTTTTAAGGGCATTTTGGTCATTCCCCCTCACCAAAAATTCCTATAAACCCTATATTAAAGCCTCTTAGAAGTATTATATGTTATATTTCATCAAATACCCTCAAAAAGAAAACCCTAAGCTTCTACATCCAACTTCAAGAACCTCCAA
>NW_025819479.1:0-1169 GCF_002878395.1 Capsicum annuum
TCGTCCCACAGCATGCTTGGACCCTTGGCCCACCCACGGAACCGTGAGCTATAATATATCGATTTTGCCCAAAAATGACCCGTTCGCACCTTTTCGCAAGTTTGACCTTCCAAATGACTCTGCCCACCCAAATAACTGACACTAAGCTGATCTCCACCCTCCTTGGCATACCCCGATCATATTTTGGCTCACAGCACGCCTGGACCCAGGCCCATTCATGAAACTATGGGCTATAGCACATCGATTTTGTTCGAAAATACCCTGTTCATGCCATTTCGACTGTTTGATCACCTAAGTAGCACCGCCCACCAAAACAGCCCACACTATGCCAATCCTCACCCTCTCTACCATGACTTAGTCGATTTTTAGACCACAGAATGCTCGGACCCCAGGCCACCCACAAAACCGTGGGCTATAGCACACCGAGTTTGCTCGAAAATGCCTCGTTCGCATCATTTTGCCTGTTTGACCACCCAAATAGAAATGACCACTCAAACGGCCCACATTAGGCTGATCCCCACCCTTCCTGACATGCCCCGATCAATTTTGGTCCATAACACGCTCGGAACCCAAGCCCACCTACAAAATTATGGGCTATAGCACATCGATTTTGCCTAAAATTGTTTCGTTTGCGCAGTTTTGCCCGTTTGACCACCCAAATGGCACCACCCACCAAAACTACATACACTAAGTCAATCCCCCACCCTCCCTAGCATGCCCCAATCAATTTTCGGCCCATAGCACACTCGGACCCCGAGCCCACCCCCAAAATCGTGGGCTATAGCACACCAATTTTTCTTAAATATGCCATATTCATGCCGTTTCGCCCGTTTGACCTCCTAGATGGCACCGCTCACCAAAACGACCCTCACTAGCTTGATATCCACCCTCTCTAGCATGCCTCGGTCAATTTCATCCCACAGCACACTCGAAACTCGAGCCCACCTATGGAACCGTAGGCTATAACACATTGATTTTTCCCAAAACTGCTCTGTTCGTGCTATTTCGCCCGTTTGACCACCCTAATGGCACCAAAAACCCAAACGGACCACACTAGGCCGATCCCTACCCTCCCTAGCATGCCCCAATCAATTTTCAGCCCACAGCACTGATGATAGGCGAAATTACGCGCCTATATCAATATATTTTGCCCATATTTTAGCCTAGTT
>NW_025819480.1:0-2764 GCF_002878395.1 Capsicum annuum
CACATCATTTAAGGTATTCCATCCATCCGGGATCAACTAAAATGTATCATGATTTTAAAGGATTATATTGGTGGTGTGACATAAAGAATAACATTCAAGAATTTGTAACCGAACGCCCAAATTGTCAAAAAAGTCAAAGTAGAGCATCAAAACCCGAGGGATTTATGCAATTATAGATTTTCAAATATGGAAGTGGGACATGATCAACATGGACTTCTTCTGTAGTTTGCCTCAAACATCTTAAAATTTTAATTCCATATGGGTGATAGTTGATAGGCTTACCAAATTAGCACACTTTCTACCATTTAAGACCACATACACAATTGAAGAGTATGTGAAATTGTATATCAAAGCGATAGATCGATTACCAGTCTCTATTATATCAGATATGGGAATTCAATTTTTTGCAAATTTTTGGAAGTTATTTTAGAGAAATTTGGGAACACAAGTTAATTTAAGTACAACTTTCCACCCTCAAACAGATGGACAAGCAGAGCGTACCATTTAAACACTTGAAGATATGTGTAATACCACATATTTCCCTAGCTAAAATTAACTCTTAGTCCATGAGTTATCCAATGTAAAAAATTTTAAATACTCACCATTTTTCATTTTAGATCTCACCAATGCATATGAAATTCAGTTAGCTTTCCAATGATATAAAATTCACCCAAATAAGATACTTGAGCAAAGAGTTAGAGCCATTTTTGTTAAATAGTGACTTGGTAATTCAACGTATCGTGGAGGAAGTCCAAATGGAAATTGTCACTTTCCAATGCTTTTTCACGATATTGGCACATCGTGCCATAGGCTTAGTTCACAATTGTCCTTTTTTAGTATTTCGTCATGATACCACCGAGTCGCACTGATGTTCCAGTTCCCAGTTGTCAGTTTCCAGTGAGGGACTGCAGTTGTGTCGCATCGTGCAATAGGCCAAATTCTCATATGTCAATTTCCAGTGATAGTGTGATAGCGCCGCATCGCACCAAGGCCCAAAATTAGGTTTTTCAGTGAAAAATTTTACTTTATTCCTAGGGGTAGTTTGGTATTTTGTCCCCCTGCCCTGATCAGTCTAAACACAAAATTAAACCCTTAAATAACCTATTGCCTCATTATTTCATCACTTTCTCTCAAGAATAAAATATTCTCTCTGAAAGAGGCAAAAAATCCTAGTTCAATAAACCAAGAGCAATCTCAAGAAATCCTCCAAGAACCTTTAAGAACTCTTTTTCTCAGGTTTGTTAGGTGTTCATTCATGGGTCTCTTTCAGCCATGAAGTCCAAGAACCCTTTTTAAACTTACAAGATCTCATATTTATGATTTCCATAGTTGAATTAGATTGAATTCATGTTAATGATATTAGTTGGGTTTCAATCCATGATTTTATTGAAAGTTTCATGAACATTGAATAGCATGTGTGATGAATATGTGATAATTTGATAAACCCTTGAATCTACAAATTGGTTAATGGGTCATTATATTCATGTTTTGGTCATTATCATGTAAATTATCCATGCTCCCCAAGTGTTTGCTAAATTGCATATGTAAAGTAAATAGTGGAAGCAATCCCTAAGTTTAAGAACTACGTAGACTGTGTAGCTTATGAGATCTCACTCGTTAGATAGGACAGACATACTCAGGGATCACCAACTAGTTTAGGACAGATCTCAGGGGTCACCCATCAGTTGGACTGACTCTGCAATAGTTGCTAGTACATGTGGCACGGTATTAGCACCCTTCTAATTGGGGTTAGAAAATGCACCCCAACTTAGTTATCTTATCTTATTTGAGGCATGTCAGTTTGATGATTACCTCCACAGTTTCAGTTTAAAACTCAATTCATTTTGTAGAATCAGGATTGTCAAACACAACCAATCATTATCGGTTAGGGGTGGGCGTTCGGTCGGTTCGGTCTGATTGTTTAATATCGATTTGGTTTACTGGTTTTTGGATTGATAAAAATGACATCCATAACCAAATCAAAATACATTCGATTTGGTTTGATTTTTAAAAATTCATTTCAGTTATTTCAGATTTTTATTTTGGTTTAAAATATTAAAGTAGTTAGCCTCTCTTTTTCTTAACTGAGCATTTAAAATTGATTTTTTGAAAAATTACTTTTTTCAAACCTGTTTTTCATTCCCAAATATAAATAATTATAAATAACTCAACATGAAAGAAACGAAATAGAGTAATCATAAGCTGAAAATAATACATAATGTCATTAATCATTACATATAATATAACCTTGCATAAATAGTCTACAAAACAACACAAAACTAGTAAAAATAGTCCATGAAACGACATACTTTCTGCATAAATAGTCCATAAAATAGTCCAAAGTCACCAAAATATTTCATAAAATATTTAAGTCACTAAAACAATCCATAAATAGCCTGCGGTGTATGCAAATCGGCTATTAAATGTTAATTGTGAATGTGAATTACTAAATATTATATATAGCATAATATTATATTATATTATATATATATATAACATAATATATAATAAAATATATATATTATTTATTTATTTATAAAATTTTGGTTTTTCGGTTTAAACCAAATTTTATTTTTAAAATAGAAAATCGAACAGATAAACTGAAATTCTAAAATTACAAATCGAACCCGATCCGAAAAACTGAAAAACCGAAACCAAAATTAAATTTAGGTTTGGGTTTTTGGTTTTTTTGGTTTATACCAAAATATGCCCACCCTTAGTATCAGTAAATTAATTCTTAGTAACTTAAGATGTCAAATACTTA
>NW_025819481.1:0-2529 GCF_002878395.1 Capsicum annuum
TATAGCACTGTTAAAAAGGAAATTTTATCTATAGTGCTATGTATCACCAAATTTCAAGATGACCTTGTTAACAAGGAATTTTTACTTAGGGTAGACTGCAAGTCTGCTAAAGAAATTTTGCAAAAGGATGTTAAAAACCTTGTTTCAAAACAAATATTTGCTAGATGGCAAGCTCTCCTATCTAGCTTCGATTTTCAAATAGAATTTATTAAAGGAGAAAATAATTCCCTTCCCGATTTCCTAATAAGAGAATTCTTACAGGGCCACGATGAGACCCACATCACCGGGAAAAACCTCAGTCAACAAACAGGATCAATCCAAGATGGCTAGACCGTTTGATCTACCGCCAACATCATCAACCCCCTTAAGACCATCAGTCCCGCAGAGGCCTGAATTAAAACAGGAACTACATTCACCATTGCAAAATAAGTATGCAGCTTTGGCAGAATTTCCAAAGCTCCCTCCACCAATGCCATCCAAATTGGTAGATCTTAAGACCAACAAACTCTTTGATAAAGGGACATCTTCAAGCTCATCGGTACAATCGAAACAAAGTTATGCCATAAAGCCCCCAGAATCCTTCGCACAGGCCGTAGACCCTG
Source organism: Capsicum annuum (assembly GCF_002878395.1). Lineage (NCBI taxonomy): Eukaryota > Viridiplantae > Streptophyta > Magnoliopsida > Solanales > Solanaceae > Capsicum > Capsicum annuum. The sequence goes on from NW_025819481.1 coordinate 603, forward strand.
CTATAGTCAAAACAACACCTATCCCTCCTATTAAAGAGGAATTCAAATTCATCACCACTCAGGTGATGCCCATTATCGCCTTAGATAAGGAATATGAAGGCTATCCCCTGGAACAGCTCATTAAACCGGTCTACAATGATAAGAATTTCGTGGACACAGAATGTCCGCTTAAGACTCGAAGATTTTATGAAGCCATTTTGGTAGACAAAGACTCTATCGAAGTCGAGCATTGGATGAACGAAAGGAATCCTGAATATATTGATTATTCAAGATTCACCATCAAAAGTGTATTAACCCTATTTAATTGGTTTGCAGATCACCTGCATACTCCTATCGCCCTATCTATGCCACATAGGCCTCAAACATACGATTGGTACGACTACAAGTCTGCCTGGTTCAATTTCCTCTATGTTCGGCTCGGTCATACCTGGTTCATTAAATATTGTCCGGCTATGATAGACACCATTAAACCTAGATGGTTCTACGAATGGTGGGTATATTTCGGAAGAATCAAAGAAATCCTCCCCCAATAGTTTCTTAGTCGATTCTCAAAATTCTATGCAAAGGAAGGATGCATGACCCTTCCAGAACATATTCAATTGTGCAAATTCTTCATCAAGAAGAGGGTAAAAGTCAAATTCTTCGCCAAAGAAGAGCAAGATAGAATTAAATATCTATCTAAAGAAATAAAAGTCAAAGGCTGGACTCCAAAGCCAGCAGCTCCAAAAACTCCCGATAAAGAAAGAAAACCAACATCTTCAGCAAATGTTTCGCAAGACAAACAGGCACTAAAGGAAAGATTGAAAAAGTCTTTGCAAGATATAGAAAGCCAAGACACCTGCAACGAAGAAGTACTACAGCTTCTAGAAGAAGCCTCTTCTACCGGAAGCAGTGATAACAATGGGGATATGTTAAATCCCAAAGGAATCGCTAGGGCCTATATGGACCCCTACTAAGAACACAGAAATGACCTCTTCTCAAAATAGAGGTTCAAAGAACCGAAATTATTTTCAGAAAGGGCATTCTACTGTTCTTCGTAGGAATCTACGGGACCCACATAGCCATCAATCAGCTCTACAAAAGCAAGAAGAATCTGCTTTTCTAAAAAGAAAAGAACAAATTTGCTCAGACAGCTCATCTGCTTTTTCAAAAGCACCTCCACTCAGAACATCTGCTTTTTCAAAAAGCACTCCCACTCAAGGAAGGAATCTACTTTAAGAGATTAAATCCGAGCCTTATAAATGTACACACCAGATGTATAATTTATTTTCCCTTGTCTATAAAAGACAGATTGTAATCTAGGAGAAGGCATCCGAAAATTTCCTAACTCTAGAAAATTCTCTCTTGCTCATTCTCTTATACAACCTACTGTTTTGTAATGTTTTCTTTGAAGTTCTAATAAATTTGTAAGGATACTGCTTTTTCGTATGACATGAACACAGAAAGAATGAAAACTTTCCTAAAAATGTCTCATAGCCTCTTGTCAATAAGTGTGGTGTGCTTCACAGCTATGTACAAGATTCTAGTCAATGAAGATTTTAGACTCCCTAGAACACTTTCTAACCTTAGGCTCTAATATAAAGTTTTGACACAACCCGAAGCTACCCCGTAGTTACAACAATGGTGCTTATAGCAACATATGACCACAAGTTAACCCATACATTCGTACCTGCTGTGAGCATTGAACAAAATGGTGATACAGTATATATATGGAAAGCAAATTGATAAGATACTATAAAATTGAGTATTGTAATATATAATGAGAATCTGTCATAAATATCTGATAAAAGACTAAAAGAGTAGGCTAATTGTCTAACTGATTATCTGAAGGCCTCTAAGCATCATGCAGAGTTGATGGGATAAGCCCCCAATTAACTCCCACTGACTGAATATAAGACACTACTAAAATAACTAAGATAATATAATA
>NW_025819482.1:0-2995 GCF_002878395.1 Capsicum annuum
TGTACTCTTTACTTTTCTATTCATTTGTTTTGAATCATAGGAACTTAGGTATATCACTATAACTTTGTGGCCCCAAACTTACTTGCATCAAATTTTACCACCCCCAACTTAGGCTTTTATCCTCAAGTTGCATTTTCAAGTTCAAGGAGGGTATGTGTAATGCCCCAATTCCTAAGAACCAGAATGCCACACGGTGCTTATGATCTCGAAGGACCACAAGCTAACCCTTTTTCTGGTATCTGTACCTGTTCACTGCATAATATAATAAAATAAATACGAAAACTGGATAATACTTTCCATAAAGTTCAAACATCTAGAAATATACAATACCTTAAACCACACACTAATACATTTATCTGAAAAGCCTCTACACTTCCTAAACTGTGGAGTTGAAGTGACAATTCCCCCACCTAACTCCGTCTACTAAAATCAAATACTATAATAACAACATCCTCGAATGACGAGGACTCACTGTTGTACCCACTGATGCTATACAAGTGACTTCTAAGATGCTCCAAGTTTCACTCCTCTAAACCTATGGTGCCCCAAAATAAAAGAACACCATAGCGTGAATGCGTCAGTACTAAGATGTACTGAGTATACAAGCAGGGAAGGCTAAATGCAAGGGCTTATGCATGAACATTTAATCAATAAAATAATCATGAGAATAACGAAAGAGTACACATATATGAATGCACAGTTCACAACCACTATAACAATTATAACAATTCCAGATACCATAGCTCGAATACACTTTACTATCCTCGAAACTCACTACTGTACTAGGGTACTGTATTACTGAATCACAGGATACCAAAACTGATCAATCGAATACACTCACACCCCTGACTCCTAAAGATTTATACTGGCATAGAAACCGTGGGAAGTAGTTACATAACTCACCATGACTCCTCATAAGCAACAGAATATATGGGGGTGCACGCAATAATTTGAATAATATCTTTGATTTCATAAAACATGCGTACGGAAAATGAAGACTCACATGGCTTGAATTTTATTATTAGATTTAGTTCCTAAAATTCCTAATCTTTAAGGATTGATTTGAGATCTGATTTGGGCCTCATTTGTGCTCAAATTTTGAGAACACATTCCTTGTCCTTTAAGGGACCTCATAACTGATTCAATTTTAGGTTTTATCTATGAGCACCGCGCTTTCATTCTTGACCCAAATATCAACCCAACCCATAATATAGTAATATGATTTTTGTTTTACCCCTAACAACATGTATATTACTATTTTAATAGTATGGTGATATTTTGGGATCGTTGAGGAAAAGCATATCATTTATGGACAATTCAATAAATTACTGTTCAAAATTGAGGTAGGATCATAGATACTCATTTTCATGAGATAGTGGACCATATATGTTACATGTTAAATAGGGATGCTAGAATGTGATTATGAGTACAACACCATAACTTAGTGATTATGATCAACCCTAGCAAGTCCAACCATAAAAAATCCAACCAATAACAATACCACAACCAAAGCAATAATCAAATACAAGTTCATAACATAAAAAAATAGAAGAATCATAAATATAGTCAAACAGTATCAACCCAAATACCAATGCTAATACTAAGGTTGACACCACTGCCGACACCGCCTATATTGACCCATAGTAGTTCTACAATGCCTCTAACCAAAAGTAAATCCATATCTGATTAGTACATAATCCCAACAATAGCCAAAACAAATATGTATGATATAACAAAAGTATGTAAAAACACCCATGACATGAAATAGAGCCTTCCAGAATATTGAAGCTCACTACTTCAATCCAACAGAACTAATCCCAATTCTGATAACTAAGTAGGAAGAGTAGAATGGTCGGTTCCTGCATCACATGGGGATATATACGCCTAAAGATAGGTTAGAAGGTGAATGCTAGCATGCACTCAGGATAAGGATAAACTACTGCAAACCTTTAAAACCAAGCAAGTCAACTATATGCATTCACAACCACACACACACACATACTTAGATATATATAAATATACTATGAAAGGGAACCAGGTTTAGCATGTGTTTAAAATCATTAACCTAGGTATGTGTAGCTTAACCATCCTAGAACCAACCACAGGTTATTTGGGTCTAGTTTAACCCCCTAAAAAGGCCCCAATGCGTGTAGCCACATGAACTATTCCTATGTACCATGTAAGTATCATTTATGGTGTCTATTACCAATCCTCATGTCGACAAACATGAGTTTCCAATGTCTGTCCATTGGACTCACAGCTTCGCAGTTAGCTATCACACCCCACCATTATTTCCTTATTAAAACCATTACCATACAACCAAACCACCATTCTATTTATTCTTAACCAAGGGTATAAATAGTGGTATCGTCATATCGACTATAGCATGTAAGCAATATTCTTGTCCAACCTTTTAGAGATTAAGTGATTCCTAAATACTCATAGATTACATTATTGAGTTGACTTGAAGGACTCCCATGTATCAATAAGTAGTTCATCATAAAGTTTTCTTGGGGAATTCCCTTGTACTCCTAAAGGCTTTCAATTAGACCAACCATAACCACCAAGACCTTACCATTTAATCATTCTAAAACATTTATACCATTTATGGTTCCATTACCAAGTTATTTCATGCAATAGTTCAATGAAAGTCCAATAATTTAACAAAAAACATTCTCATTGGCATTTTATCAAACATGTTGGGGGCATAGTTTTTCCAAAGCAAAAAACTAGTACCAATTAACCATTTCTATGCAACCAAATTTCAAACCACCATAAGTATATAAAAACCATAAGTAAAAGATATGGAAAAACCATAACCAACAATTGTAACCAAAACCCCCAACATATATTTGAAAATCCAAAATCATACAACATTCATGCCATGAAACCAATTCATAAAATATGCCTTAAGTTGAACTAACAGTAAGGGATGAGTAGCATGCCTTATATTGAGAATTAGATGAGAAGAAATCACCCCTATGAGGCTCAATTG
>NW_025819483.1:0-4622 GCF_002878395.1 Capsicum annuum
GTTACTGAGTCAGTTATTGTTCTTGCATATGAACCCATGCATATCATGCTACCTCACTTACCATACAAGTACATTTAAAGTACTGATGTATACTTTTATTTTGCGCCATGTTGTTTTATATCATAGGTTCAGACGCACAGGATCCTGATCGCAGTTAGAAGATAGCCTATTAGCAACAAATACAACGGTGAGTCCTCATAGTTTGAGGACAAAGTTACTATTTTAGTTTGTCAGTAGTTTAGTAGACGGAGTTAGTTTAGGGTTTGTCCCAACAACTCCATGTTAATACAGTCAGAGGCTTTTAGAATAAAGTATTTCAGATAGATGTTTTAGTATTCAGTTTTTTAGTACTTAGTATTTGTCTCAGTTATGAACCTTATAGAGAATTTCAGTCTATCTTTCGTATTTATTTTAGATATATTATAATTGCAGTGTTGTTAATATTTAGTGCTCACAGCAGGTATCGCTCATAGGTTTGCTGGTTGTCCTTTGGGGTCACTAGCACTATGTAGCATCTGGGGTATAGGATCAGGGAGTTACAAACTTGGTATAAGAGCCTAAGGCTCAACAGAGCCCTAGGAAGTTTAAAAGACACGTCAAGTAGTGTCTTGTGCATGGATGTGTAGTGCGTCACACTTATGGACAAGAGGCTATGGGATGTTTCAAGAAAAGTTTCCCCATCTTTCAGTATTTATGTTTCGTAAGTGAGTATAAACTCAACTTAAACTCTCAGTGTAATGCTTTTATTCCTTCCATTTATAGAACATGCCTCCCAAGATAAATAGAAGAATAATGGGAAATCAGCCAACCCCTCAGTCCGTTCAGCTAGATCCTCTGGACGAGCATGTCTCCCTTTTAAAATTCAGGGCTGCATTTACCGCTATGGAAAATTCAGTAGCAGCCTAGAATAAATGCTCAGCTTCTATTCTAGCCAACCCAGTGGCCAATACTGTAGTAGTTAGAATTCAGGACTTCACCCGTATGAACCCTCTATTATTTACTGGGTCTAAGTCAGATGAGGACCCACATGAATTCCTTGATCAAGTGCAAAAAGTTATAGATATTTTGGGGGTGACGACCAGTGAGAGTGTTGAGTTAGCTGCATATCAGGTTCAGGATATAGATCGTTCATGGTTCAAGTAGGGGCGGTAGAGAGGGCCGTAGATGCAGGGCCCATAAAATTTGAAGAGTTTGCCACTGCTTTTCTTGATAGGTTCTTCCCACTGGAGTTGAGGGAAGCTAAGGTTTTAGAGTTTATAAATATAAAGTAGGGCAATATGGTAGTACAAGAGTATTCCCTCAAGGTTACCCAGTTAGCCAGATATGCCCAGATATGCCCCTCACATGGTAGCAGATAGCATATCTAAGACGAGTAAGTTCTTTTTGGGTGTGTCTAATAGTGTGGTCAAGGAGTATAGTACAAAAATGCTGATTAAGGATATGGACATATCTAGGATCATGGTCCATGCTCAGCAAATAGAAGAGTCTAAGAATAAATAGAAGGAGAAAGAGAATAAGAAAACTAGAACAGGTATGTTTAATTTTGCTTAGCCTAGGCTAGAAGGAGGTAACCATCCTCAGTACCCTCTTCAGCCAGTACCCTAGTACCTAAATTCAGAAATAATAATAGGGGTAAAAAACCAGGCCCCAAGTCTTAAGGCAGTGTTAGCAGTGCCCGTACAAATCCTTTATGTCAAAAATGTGGTAGACACTATCAGGGTGAGTGTAGAGATAACAGTAAGGGGTGATTTGGGTGTGGCAAGCTAGGCCATTGGATACAAAAGTGTCGGGTAGTTGCTCAGAATGATAGGGAGTTACGCCAACAGGGCCAGTCTCAGCTGGTCACCTAACTCAGCAGGGTGCCACTACCAGTGCTACTAGTGGTCAACATCTAAATAGATTATACGCACTTTAGTCCCGACTGTATTAGGAAAGTTCTTCTGATGTGGTTACTGGTATATTACAAGTTTATCATTTACATATTTAGGCTTTGCTAGATCCAAGAGCTTCTTTATCCTTTCTGACTCCTTATATAGCTGTTGACTTTGGAGTCAGTCCTAAAATCGTAGCAGAGCCTTTTTCAGTCTTTACCCCAGTGGGTAAATCTATCATAGCTCAGCGGGTATACAGGAACTGTTTGATTATGGTATTTTAAAAAGTCACTTTAGCAGACTTAGAGGAATTAAAAATAAGAAATTTTGATGTCATTCTCAGCATGGACTGGCTTCATTCACGATATGCCTCTATTAACTATAGAAATAGAATTGTCCAATTTCAGTTTTCGAATGAGCCTATTCTAGAGTGGAAGGTAGTACTTAAGTGCTTAAAGGTCATTTATTTTTTACCTTAGGGCAAGAAGAATGATATTTAAGGAATGTGTCTAGCTTCTTGTTTGATTTTGGGACTCTAGTTCAGATACCCCTAATCTTAAATCAGTGTCAGAAGCATATGAATTCCCAGATGTGTTTCCCAAAGATCTTCTATAGTTTCTCCTGAAAAGGAAATTGACTTCGGAATTGACCTTCTTCAGATACTTAGCCCATCTCTATCCCACCATATATAATGGCTCCAGTAGATCTAAAGGAGTTAAGGGAACAGTTGAAGGATCTCCTAGATAAAGGATTCATCAGACCTAATATATCCTTGTAGGGTGCACTAGTTCTACTCGTGCATAAGAAAGGCGGTTCTCTCAGAATGTGTATAAACCATCGTTAGCTAAATAAAGTCACGATCAAGAACAAGTATCCACTTCCAAGAATTGATGACTTATTTGACCAACTTTAGGATGCCAATTATTTTTCTAAGATATTTCTCAGATCAGGCTATTATCAGCTCAGAGTCATAGAATATGACATTCCAAAGACAACCTTCAGAAATCGGTATGGTCACTTCAAATTCTTAGTCTTATCATTTGTTCTTACCAATGCCCAACAACTTTCATGGACTTAATAAATCGTGTGTTTAAGTAGTACTTGGACATATTTGTTATAGTATTCATAGATGACATTCTTGTCTACTGCCATAGTGAGCATAATTATGCAGATAATCTCAGAATAGTATTACAGGCTCTCAGAAATCATCAGCTGTTTGCCAAATTTAGTAAGTACAAATTTTGGCTAAGGTTAGTAACTTTCCTCGGTTATATCATTTCCAGTGATGGCCTTAGGGTTGATCCCTAAAAGACCGAAGTCGTAAGAAACTAGCCTAGACCCATCTCTTTATTAGATATTAGGATCTTTTTGGGCTGGGTCGACAATTACTGACAGTTTGTTGAGGTATTTTTGTCTATTGCATCCCCTATGTCTAGATTGACTCCAAAAAAAATTCAAATTCTAATAGTCAGATTCTTGTGAGAAGAGTTTTTAGGAGTTGAAGACTCGAATCACTACAACCTAGTTTTGACCTTGCCAGATAGTTCAGATGGGTTTGTGGTATATTGTGATGCTTCCAGAGTTATTTTGGGGAGTTTTTTGATGTAGAGAGGTAAGGTCATAGCCTATCCTTCTAGACAGATTATGCCTCATGAAAAAAACTACCCCACTCTTGATCTTTAGTTAGCAGTTGTAGTATTTGCCTTAAAGATTTAAAGGCACTATTTATATGGAGTGGATGTTGATGTGTTCACTGCCCATAAGAGCCTGCAGTATGTGTTCTCTCAGAAAGACCTAAACTACTATCAGAGAAGTTGGTTGGAGTTGTTAAAAGACTATGACATGAGTGTTCTATATCATCTGGGCAAGGCCAATGCAGTGGATAATGCTCTCAGTAGGATGTTTATGGGTAGTGTTTCTCACGTGGAAGTTGATAAGAAAAGTTAGTTCAGGAAGTTCATTAGCTTGCCCGACTAGGTATCCGCTTAGTCGATTCAGTAGAAGGTAGTGTATGGGTGCAGAGTAGCTCAGAATCATCTCTGGTTTTTGAGGTGACGGAAAAGCCGGATAAGGATCCTAGTCTAGTTAAGTAAAAAGAATTAGTCAGAGATCAGAAGATGGAGGTTTTCTCCCAAAGGGGAGATAGTGTATTGCATTGTCAGGGATGAATATGTGTGCCAGGTGTAGATGACTTGAGGCAGTGAATTCTCATAGAAGTGCATGGTGCGCGCTACTCTATTCATCCAGGGGCCACCAAGATGTACCACGACTTGAGGGAATTCTATTGGTGGAGTGGGATGAAAAAGACATTATAGAGTTTGTAGCTAAGTGCTCGACGTGTTAGCAGGTTAAGATTAAGTACCAGAAGCCTATTGGGTCCATACAGGAGTTCAGTATTCCCATATAGAAATAGGAAGAAGTGAACATGGACTTTGTGATGGGTATGCCTTATAGTCATCGTCAGCATGATTCCATATGGGTTATCGTAGATAGGATGACCAAGTCAGCTCATTTTTTACCAGTCTATACTTTTAATTCAGCCAAGGATTATGCCAAGCTCTATCTTAGAGAGGTTGTCAGATTGCATGGAGTTCTGTTATCCATTATTTTGAATAGAGGTACGCAGTTCACCTCCTATTTCTCGAAAGCCTTCCAAAAGAGTCTTGGTACCCAAGTTTACCTCAGTATAACCTTCCATCCTCAAACAGATAGGCAAGTAGAAAAGACCATTCAGACTTTGGAAGATATGCT
>NW_025819484.1:0-1134 GCF_002878395.1 Capsicum annuum
TGTGCTATGGTGTCTTATACCATAGGTTTAGAAGCACGATCTCCAGAGCATCAGTAATATCCCAGTTCAGCAGTCAGAGTCAGATGTGAGTCCTCATCCTTCGAGGACATGATGATTACATTACTATTTTAGTTTTTAGTTTATTTCAGTAGATGGAGTTAATTGGGGACATGTCCCATCAACTCCTTATCCAGTTCAATTTAGAGGCTTTCAGACTATAGCATGTCAGACAACTATTTCAGATTTGTTGTGGTATTGTTATACTATTTTTAGACATTATTTTATCAAATGTTTATTGAGTTTGAACCTTATGGCCTTTCAGTACATATTTCCACATTTATACAGTATATTATGTAGTGATTAGGTACAGATATCAGTCATGGGTTAGCTTGTGGTCCTTCGGGGTCATGGGCGCCATGTGACATTTCGGGTTCCAGATTTAAGGCGTTACAATAAATTCGCTAAAATTTTCTTGCTTCCTACCCTGTGTTTCCTCTTAAACAAAGTCTGATATGATATATGGCCTTCTCAACCTACCCTTTTCCGACATATGTAGTCTCCCAAGCACCTACTACTGTATAATAGTCTCCTCCAGCAACCCATCCATATAAATTTGGACCAGAGGATTTTCTATTGGTTCCATCGGTGTTTGCTGTAGTGTGAGGCTTAGAAGGCCTTTCAAGAAGTCCATTGAGCAATTAAAACTGGTACAATCACTATTGGATATTTACACTGCCGCCAAAAACTTGAACCTTTTCCCAAACTTGACAAAAAAATATAAGCATAGACCATCATTAAATAATAACAGGTTATCGACACCACCATCTTGTAACTCTTCAGCCTTATCAGTTCATACCTATCAAACTAAACTGTACAATGTAGGATCTTATTTGAAGGTCAGTGTCTAATAGGTAAAAAACTGTATTCACAAAATCATTGCAATTTATGTGAGTCTGTCGAAGTAGACTGATCAATAATACATAACTCCCATGCATGAAAGTAGATCCATTGCATGCACCTTATTCTTCCTACCCCATCAAAGACACTATAGTATTGTTTATTCATCTGCACGTATGTGATGACTATTAAAAAAGACGTGTAAAGAGTCGTGACTTTTTTATCTTAACACATTCA
>NW_025819485.1:0-1110 GCF_002878395.1 Capsicum annuum
CCACGTCCATAATGATCTAAGTACCATGAGATACAGAGTCACTCTAAGTCATGATTCAAAGAGTTTGAGTTGAGTTAAATGATTTATGAGATTTATGAAGCGTATGTTATTACTAATGACTTACGGAAATAATGTTTTAGATAATTCAAGCGAAGAGAGTTATTATTGTCAGCATGCATGATTTTCTCATACATTTATGATATTATTTAAAATGCTGCATCCACCCCCACATACTCAATATATTCCCAACTACTGACCCCCATACTCCTTTGTATTCTATATTTCCTCGTGATATAGGTTCAGGTGCTTAGTCTCAGCAGCGATAGTGATCTTTGAGTACCTTTCTCTATACTTCTACTGCTAGTAAGTCCTCATGGTTCGAGGACCTGTGTCTCTAGTTTTGTCTTATTAATAGATGGTTGTTTACTTTCAGTTCAGTATGAGTTAGTTGGAGATCTGTCCCAATGGCTCCTCAGTCCTATGTAGTAGAGGCTTTGTCAGACTAGGGTACCAGCATGTACAGAGATTTCAGTATTTTTTTTGTATGGGGCAGTATTATTTCATGTTTCAGTATGTTCATGACATGGTTATTTTTCTTTATCTTAGCATGATTAGCACTATAATGAGTTCTGAAAATAATGACAAGTTTAGAGGGTTAGTTTGAGGCCACGTGTGGCCTTGAGCACCATGTGACATCTCGGGATAGGTTCTTGGGGTGTTACAAGCTTAGTATCAGAGCCTAAGGTTCAAGGAGTCCTAGGGAGTATGACAAGCCACGTTACGTAGAGTCTTGATCATCGGTACATAGTGCGCCACATCTATGAGCAAGAGACTACGGGACATTTTAGGAAAAGTTGTTTCTTTCCTTCAAGAGTCTATCGTGCCTATGACTGTTTCTCTCTGTGGTTAATTCATGCTCTCTTATGATAGAAAATGCCTGTTTGTAGAGCTTGCAGAAACAACGAACGACCTCAACCCATTGATCCTTTAGGTGAGATGGTGTCCCATGCTGAATTCTGGGTAGCTTTCCAAGCACTAGCCCAGGCGGTAACCGCCAACGCTTAAGCCAACACCCAGGCTACTGTTCTACCTCCGTAAGGAAATAATTCT
>NW_025819486.1:0-1322 GCF_002878395.1 Capsicum annuum
AACGTGATTTAACTCGTTATATTTATAGTAAACAAGTCATAACCCAACTTGGATTGGGTTTCCATGCTGTTTTATTTCAGTTGGGAAGAATTATCCTGATTTTAGGCATTGGCGCGATGCGGTGACATGCCAATTCATAATTGTCAAAAAATCTGTCAAATTCCAGTAGCTCGTCACGATTTCAACGTATCGCGGAGCCTCTTTAAACCCTATTATTAGTTGCACGCTCCTGTGGGTCAAATACTTGATCATTTTCTTAATCCTTTGGTATTTTATACGCCCTCATTGGCCACATATAAATTACACACGCGCCCCTTACATTTCAGGGCTCCAAAATGTATCCAGCTTGCGTCTTGTGCTTCCGTGGTCATTTATGAGCCTTTTTGAGTTGTTTCCACTTGATTTAAAGCATGTATATTCTTCATACATCATCATAGTTCATTCACCAAGAATCCTATAGAATTAAACACAATAATTTAGAGCTCAATACAACACAACATCCTTAACGATGAACTAGAAACACGTAAGCATAGGCTAATTTCTCATTAAGCTTTAACTCATTGTTTTGACCCTTGGCTTGATCCAATTAACCATTGAACATTATAAACAAATTGTTTCACATATAAATAAATAATAACAACCTTGGTAACTTATTAATACACATTAGACCCCAACACAAGAGACTAGACAACACCTAGCTCAAGCTAGTCACACTAGTTTTCTTGGTTGAACTCTAAATGGTCGAATTGAATCAAAACTTGTGTGGAAACACCATTAAACATTGTGAACACATACTTGGACACATAATTTCTTATTTATATCATTATTAACACATATATAATAATAATCATCCTCAAAACAAGGCTAAATAAGCTAGAATAGTAGCGCTAGAATGCATAAATTCACCCAACATCAATATGTCTGCAAGATGTGTGTATTAACAATTTTTCATCTCAGTATCATCATCAATTTCATTCTCAATATCAACATCATCACGATCCTAATATCATCAACTCATCTTCATACCATCATAATATTCATCATCAACATCAATCTAAATGTAATACAAACTATAGCTAGTAATTACAAGTAATGTCCAAAAGTGAATCACAAATACCCAATTCAAATCAGATGCAAGTAACAATAATTCAAATACAACTTACAATTAATGAAAATCAAGTAAATATAGCTAAAATTCAACGAGTTCATCATTTTAAGTGACAACAATATCCACTAACATATGAAATCACAAGTATGACCAAAGGCCAATTCACCACTTATTCAAATAAGTATTATCAACATCATTATCAATCATAAACATG
>NW_025819487.1:0-3230 GCF_002878395.1 Capsicum annuum
ACTTTCTTAAAGGCCACTATATTACTTGGTAGACCACGTACACTTGCGTGTGCGCTTAGGTGCTATCAAGATTTTGGCGCCGTTGTCGGGGACTTGAAATTGACAATTCCTTATTTTAGTTTTATTTTTAGATTTATTTGGTATTTTCACGCTTGGTCTTATTTTTGTATTTGCAGAAAACAGATGCTTAAGTTTATAAGATGGAAAGAGATTAGGAGTTGGTAGAACCAAGCCTAAAACCTAAGCAACTTTACCATCAACGCAGGAGAGGATCAATCCTTCTCCCCAGAATTATGCAAATCCAAGAAGGCTAAGAGAATACTATTCCTATGGATGAGCAACAAGCAACTGGTAGGAAGGTTAGGGAAGTGGCACTCTCACTTCCGACGAACTTGACTTCCCCAATTCAAAGATCGATAGCTGGGGGAATTTTGAGTTGAAATACAATATGGTATAGTTTCTTATTAGTAGTGGACAGTTTGCAGGGCTTTCATATGAGGATCCACAAGTCCACTTGTAGACCTTCATTGATCTTATAGATACATTCACTATAATTGGGGTGACTCCAGATTACGTGAGGCTAACACTCTTCCCCCATTAACTTATTGGGGAAGCTAAAAGGTGGTTGAATGTAGAGTCGACCGGTTCAATTAGAACATGGGATGACTTAGCCAGAAGGTTCCTCATCAGATTTTTTCCATCAGGTGAGACAGTGAGACTTTGTAGTGAGATAGTGAGCTTCAAACAGAAGCCTAATGAAAACCTCTATCATGATTGGGAATGCTTCAAGGCTCTTCTTTGAGATTGTCCACATTACCAACAGTCTAATGAGGAACTTGCTCATACTTTTGTAGAAGCTCTTGATCACAATACAAAGATTTTACTAGATTCAGCCGCAGGTAATCAATCATTGAAGCTACTTATGATGAGCTATACACATTGCTGATCCGCATAGTACAAGAAAATTTAGAGTGACATTCAAATTCTAGAAGTGCCATAAAAAGAATTGCGGGAATATTGAAGGTGGACCAATTCACAACCTTATCATCACAGGTTTCTGCCTCATAAAATTTGATCAACACAACATTAAACACCATAAATTTAGGAGCAACACAACTAGCAGCCATAGTCAATACTATCCAACAATTTGCAGGTTGGTGTGAGGTATGTGGAAATAGTGGTCATGCAACGCCATGTGTGCTTTAAATCCAAAATCTGTGATGTATATGGGCAATTCTCAAAGGCCAAATTACTGTAATTCCTATAACTTAAAGTGGAAAATTCAGCCACCAAATCCGTTACGGAATACCCCATAGCCATAGGCCCAATCGAGTCAATCAACTAGTAACATGGAGGAGATAATAAAACACCTCGTAGCTGGTCAAACATAATTGATTGCAGATCCGAGTAGTCAAAGAGTAGAATTACAGAATCAGAAAGTGGCATAGAGAAATTTAGAGTTGCAGGTTGGGCAGATACAACAAGCGTTAAATACCCATCCTCAAGGTGGTCTACCCTATAATATAGAAAATACAAAGCAAGTCATGGAAATCACCTTTGGAATGGTAAAGAGCTTTAAGGAGAACCTCCCAAGGCAACAAAGGAGGTAGATGCTGAGGTGGTGGCCCAATCGATAAATGACAGAGTTGATGAAAATTCAAGGAAGTCTGAGTACTTGAAGGAAAAAGTTGTTGAACTAGAGAAGAAAAGGACACTGCCATTACCCTTCCCCCCAAAGTACATAAAAGCGAAGGAGGATGCATTGTTCAAAAAGTTCATTGATGCATTCAGAGAGTTGTATATTAATCTACCTTTGCTAGATGTTCTGCAGAGTATGCCTAAGTATGCAAAGTACTAGTGGGATATGGTGGCGAAGAAGGTGAAATTGTAAGATGTGGGAGCTATAACACTCACTAAAGAGTGTGGTGTGGTAATGACATAAAAAATCCCTAAGAAATTGAAAGATCAAGGGAAGTTTTCTATCCGTATTAAAATTAGGGGAAAAGAAGTCCACACATTGAGTGACTTAGGGGTAAGCATAAATTTAATTGCCCTATCATTGTTTAGAAAATTGGGCTTGGGAATCCTAAAGCAACACGAGTGGTGATGCAACTAGAAGACGGATCTATAGCATATCCGAATGGAATCATTGAGGATGTCCTCATAAAGGTTTGTAAATTTGTTATTCCTGCTGAGTTCTTGATTTTGTGGCAGACAAACAGGTACCAATTATTTTAGGGCATCCATTCTTAGCAATTAGAGGGGCTTTAATTGATGTTAGAGAAGATACACTAAAGATGAGGGTAGATGATAAAGTGGTAGTATTTGATGTTTACAAGGACCCCATTAAAAATCTCTTATATAAAGATTTATACATGATTAATGTGTTTGAAAGGGATGAGTGTGGGGTGCTTAAGACACTAAAGACCTCTTCCAAATACCTTATTGAGTGGCCTAAGATGAAACCACCAATTCCAAACATGTTAAAAGGTAAAAGAGGTTTGAAACAAATGAAAAATGACTCCCAAAAAGGGGTAAAAGGGTAAAGGAATATGGTTAAGGTGATATGGGGCGTGCTGCGACACTAAATCAGGCGCTGCTTGGGAGGCAATCCAAGTTAATTAGGTATGTTTTCTTTTCAAAATTTTTAGCTTTTATTTCATGTAGTTTTTGTTTTTGGTTGAGTCATAGGTTCATGGAAAGTCTTAGTACCATAAACTTGACCTTGAAGCATGACAAAGATTGAGTGTGGGGCCCTATGGATCTCATTTATGTGTAAAAATGCTACTAGCTAGGCATAGAGGCCTTAGGGAGTATTTCTATCTCTTACCTTTTAATTCACTTTGAGGATAAAGTAGATTTTTAAGTATGGGGTGGGGAAATTCCTACATTTTGGCTCAATTTAATTTTTTTGTAAGATATTCTTTTTGGTGCTATTTTTGATTATATGATGCAAGTGGGTTTGTTGATAAAAGCATGTTGAATGAGTGAATTCCTACTTTTAAGACTCTTAGGCTCAAGTTTGTGACTCTAGTTTTGTGGCTTAAATTTGTATTTATGCTATTGTTGGTTAAGAGTATATGATGATCATCTTGAGTTGAGCATGTTCCATGTGTCATGTGAGAATTTTTTTTGTATATTCCTTGTTTCATGTGATGTATAGAACTTACCCGGTGTGTGTGCGAAGTGAAATAAAGAATGTGGGTTTAGGAGATGATTTAGGCATTTCT
>NW_025819488.1:0-1156 GCF_002878395.1 Capsicum annuum
ATAATTAGGGTCATTGGTCCTTTCAGCTTCGTTGGGACGCTTCATCTCTGGGAGTTCAATGAGCTTATACTCAAGGAGTTCATAAAAAATCTAAGCAACATCAGAATCAAGGAAGGGATATTCCTTTTCTTGTATCTGCTTTAAAGTTTTCTGATTTGGACGTGCTCCAGAAGTCGTCTTCACACTTTGCTTCTTGCTCACCTTTGTGGTGACCTTCACAGGAGACACATCAACATTCATAGACTTTTTGTTGTCATTTTTGAGGATAAACTTGCCCCATCTTTTGGGTTCCTGCTTATCTTTTCCCCTTCGAGGGACATGGATATGCTCTGATCCTTTTCCAGCAGAAGACATGCTCAAATTCATATCATGAGCACGGGTATCTAGCTCTTCAAATTATTTAGGCTTAATGCCTTGCAAGATGTAGAGAAGTTCCTAGTGCATTCCTTGGTCGCACATCTCTATTGTAGAAGCTTCACTGAGCCTATCTTTGCAGTTTAGGCTAGCATTTCTTCATCGATTAATGAAGTAAATAACTAGTTCATCCTTTCTTTGCTGAGTATTTGTGAGCTCTACCATGCTCACTATACGCCTTGTGCTATAAAAGAGATTTAGGAATTTGTGCTCTAATTGCTCCCAGCTATCGATGGAATTAAGCTCAAGGTTCATATACCAATCAAAGGTGTTTCCCTTTAGGGAACGAACAAACTGTTTGACAAGATAGTCACCGTAAGTTCAAGCATTGTTACATGTCTCAACAAAGTGTGCGACATGTTGTTTTGGGTTTCCTTTGCTCTCAAATTGTTGAATTTGGGGGGTTGATAGCCGAAAGTCATTTTGAGGCTATCAATCCTTGCCGTGTAAGGCTTGGAATAAGAAAGTGAAGACTTATCAACAACATCATATTTGTCTTTGAGGTTTTCTTCAATGAATTCCCTCAATTTCTCAATCGGGATCGTTTCCTCAGAAGAAACTTCCACCTCTTTAATTGGTGGTGTTTGTTTCACAAGATTTTCTATCTCATGAACCTCTGGAGATTTTCCATGTGCATGGCTAGACTCTCCGTATATCATACCTTCCACCCTATCTACTATGTTATCAATTCGAGCATCTTGATTTTGAAAATATTTGGTTAGGCCATCAATTGTCTTTGCCA
>NW_025819489.1:0-3210 GCF_002878395.1 Capsicum annuum
ACAAGGGACCTATGAACTGGATCATGACTGAACATCTGGAATCTGAAGCTAATGCATGATACATGAACTCAGATGATCTTACAACTACAGGGACTTTCTATCTTGGAATAGTTTCATTTCTGAGATTTCTAATATTATGACTAAATGTAAAGATGGGAAACAAACTATACGAATCTAACTGCCTGGCTGTTAAACTGAATTTCTGGGTTTACTAACTAACTCATATTGAAAACTTAAGCTCAAATGGGAGCAAAGGATCTAACAATGCTTATTATGAAAATGAAGGACTTATAACATACCTCAATCCATGTTAGGGGAACTTCCTTAATCATGGCGAGTCTAAAGTGCATAAAATCCATTCTAACGCTGACCACTAGTGGTACTAGAAGTGGTTCCCTGATGACGCAAATATGTACCCCTCTTAGCCAAAACTCTACACTCTCGAAACCTATGGCCTGGCTTACCAAAACCAAAGCATACCTTTTTGCCTTCTTTATATGCACCTAGGTGGTTCTTACCACATTCTTCAAAAAGTGGATAAGTACGCTCACTTTTCACACTGCCCTTGGCTTTGGAGCCTGGTGCCCCATCAAGATTGTCATCCCTAAACTTTGGTACTAGTGCACTAGCTGAGGATGGAGCTAGGACTAAAAACTTCTGACTATGTTTAGAATGGTTACCACCTTGTGACCCTAGCTGAGAAAACCTAAAACTATATGTTCTAGCTTTCTTATTCACTCTCTCTCTCCTTAGCTTTTTCTGCCTCAATCTACTAAGCGTGCATTATTAGTATAGAAAGATCCATGTCTCTATCGAACATAGCAGTCTTACACTCCTTAACCACCAGCCCAGACACACCGGTCACAAACTTACTCATGCTAGATCTAGGTTCAACCATCTGCTTGGTAACATACTTAGAAAACTGATTGAACTTGAGTAAATACTCCTTCACAGACATAGAGCCTTGCCTTAGGTTCATGAACTCTTCTACCTTATCTTACCTTATCTCAAGTGGAAAAAACTTATCTAAGAATGCATCCTGAAATATCTACCAAGTCATGGGAGCTGCATCCTCCCTTCTACTCTTCTTCCACATTACTACCCAATCATAAGCAACATCTTTCAACCGATAGGATGCCAATTCTACACTCTCCTCTTCAGAGACATGCATAATTTTAGTGATCTTCTTTAATTTCTCAAGATAAAGTTGTGGGTCCTCGACTGCTATTGACCCAAAGAATTCTGGCGGGTTCATTCTCATGAAATTTCTGATCCTGGCTGTGGCTAAATCCCCATTTTACTGAGGTTAGGCTGTAGCCTGACGGTTACCCTGAACACTAGTTGTCATAGCTTGAGCTAGCACCTGAAAAACTGCCTGAAACTCTACATTAGACATATTCTCATTCGAAGGATTTACGGGCTGAGGTAGCTGGTTATTATTTCTACGGGCATTACCTCTGCGAAGAGGCATATTCTGTAATTAAAGAAAGAATGGATTAGACTGAGAGTCTTAAATTGAGCTCATGCTCACTCACACAAAATGAATACAGAAAGAAGGGAAAGTGTTCCTAAAATATCTTATAGCCTCCTATACATAAATGTGGCGTGCAACACACCCATACATAAGACTCTACTGGATGCGTCTTTTAGACTTCCTAGGATACTGTTGAACCTTAGACTCTGATACAAAGTTTGTAACGCCCCGAGTTATTTACCCAGAGCTACATGGTGCTCATAATCCTGAAGGACTATAAGTTAACACTTGACTGATATCTGTAATTGAGCACTATATAATAAACTGTAAGAATATGAAAAACTGATGAAAAACTTGCCATAAGGTTCAAACATCTGAAATACAACTGAAAATTGAATACTAATACAACTGTCAAAACATCTAGTCTAAAAAATTCTAGTTTGAAAGCCTCTAACTATCTGAATAAGGAGTTGAATAGGATAATCCCCCAACTAACTCCATCTACTAAAAATATTGAATCTAATGCAATAAAGTGAAATAAGAACCATTCTCAAATGATGAGGACTCATAACTATTTACTGCTGTTGGCTAAATATAGACTGTTAAGGGTGCTCTGGAGCTCATGCTTCTGAACCTATGGTATAAAACACCATAGCGCAGGAAAGTATATGTCAGTATGTAAGAATGTACTGGTATGCTAGATAAGGTAAGGCTAAATGCAAAGGCTCATATCCATGAACTATAGCTAACTGAATGACATGAGTATACTGAATGAGGAATTATATGCATGAATACATAATCTATAACTGAAATCATAGTAACACTTAATACTGAGTTCAACTAACTGGATTACTGATAACTGGGTTTACTGGTGCTGAATTCTAAATACTAATTTACTGACATTTGAGTTTACTAACACTGGGATACTAAATAACTGAGTCTACTAATATTGATCTCAGAGTTTTTCTAATACTAATTGACTGTATCTGAGATCAGTCCTATCTAGCGGGTGATCTATGAATTTACTGATACTGATTCTGATTGATTGTACCTGAGATCAGTCCTATCTAATAGGTGATCTTTGAATCTCTAGATGATGAAAATGATTGACTGTACTTGAGATCAGTCTTATCTAGCGGGTGATCTCTAAATTCTATGGAACTATCTAAGTTCCTTACTGAGCTAAGTGACTGTATCTAACAGTTTTGATTTTTGTAATACTGCACTGAGTACTACTACTGAGACTAAAATCTAAAACTGAGACTGTAGAAGGTAGTCATTTAACTGACATACCCCAAATCTGAACTGGTAGGGTCCAACCTATAACCCCAACTCAAAGGGTGTCAGTACTGTGTCGCGAGTAAAGACAACAGCTATAGAGTCAGTCCTAGTCTTAATGGATGACCCCTGAGATCATTCCTATACTAGTGGGTGATCCCTGAGCATGTCAATCCTATCTAACGGGTGACATCGCATGCCTACACTGGCTACGTAGTTTTGGGACTTAGGGATTGCTTCTAGGGATCTCAATCCTATCTAGCGGATGAGCCTCTATCCCTAGGCTCACTCGGTACTGAATCCTACTCCCAACTGAAAGACACTAAACTAATTTCCTAGTTCATACTAGGCTTGACTAAACTGTTACTGATCATACTAATTAACTAAAGTGAATGGATCTCACTGAGTTCGGTTGACTGATGTAATACTACTGAATTCTGTTATCTGACTGAATGCTA
>NW_025819490.1:0-4405 GCF_002878395.1 Capsicum annuum
TGATTGACCCTAGTATGTGATGATTTGCATAATAATCATGATAAACCCTTCAAACTTGCAAAATTATTTATGCAACCATGACAATTAGATGCATTGATGATGGCATGTGTTCGATTAAATGCATATGTGAAGGAAAAGTGCCATACTAGTATGATAATATGAAATCTCCATTTATGTATAAGTTTATGCATGTCTAGTGTTTGATGAAATGTCTTGGTCAATGAATTATGGATACTTGTGTAGCCATTATGGTGCTTTAGAACTTGTACTTCATAAAATCTCCAACTTATTATATTATGGATTGTTGATGTTGGTCATGTATTTAAGAAAGTAATGCTTTGTCAGTTTCTTCCCATTGAGTCCTGGGGGTACTTGTACCCAAAAATTTAGCTATGTACCTAGAATCAGTGTCATGTTTTCAAGATACTCTCAGTCAAGCCATGATCTATAGAATTCAGTCAGTCTCATGACTCAGGCAAACTCAATAATCTTAGTAGTATTCCATCAGTCAACAGAACTCAGTTAACTTAGTCCAGTTTAGTTCAGTTAATCATGTTCAATTTCTATTCAGATGGGAGTAGGATTTAGCACCAAGTGAACCCAAGGATGGGAACACACACTGTCAGATGAGGGTGTGATTCTTAGAAGTCATCCTTGTATTCCAGAACTATGTAGCCAGCATAGGTTGAGACATCAATATTGTCAGATAAGGGTTGATGAGGTGGATAAACACAGTCAGATAAGGGTCCCACCATTTTATTTTGGGGACACTGTTAGATGAGGGTCACCCACAGCTTATCCTTACCAGTGGTCCAATATTGACACCCTGTTAGGTATGTCAGTTAGATGACTACTTCCCATATTTTTAGTACAGAATTAGGACTGTCAGATATAGTCATTCAGTCTCAGTAAAAGAACTCAGATAGTTTTTCAGATTTTAGGAATGTCAGATACAGTCAACTCAAAATAGTATAGAACTCATCTAGTTCCATCAGAACCTAGACTGTCAGGTACAGTCGCTCAGTATCATTTATTTTAGTTATACAGCTATCAGTATCTCATGTTATCAGTACTCAGACTCAGTAATCATATTATCATGAACTCAGTTACAGTTATTATGTATTCAAGTATGTATTCTCACGCTCATGTTATTCAGTCAGTTAGTATAGTTCTGCATATGAACCCTTTGTATTCATCCTACCTCACATGTATACCAATATATTCAAACGTACTGATGCATTTGTGCTATGGTGTTTTATACCATAGGTTCAGAAGAACGAGCTCTAGAGCATCAGTAGCACTCAAGTCTCAGCAGTCAGTGTTAGCTGTGAGTCCTCATCCTTCAAGGACATAGCCATTACTTTATTATCTTATTAATTAATTTATTTTAGTAGTTGAAGTTAGTTGGGGACATGTCCCATCAACTCTTTATTCAGACAATTTAAAGGCTTTCGGACTAGCATGTTCAGACAGTTATTTTAATTGTTTTGGTATTGATATACCATATCTTCAGGTATTATTTTTTTATCATATCTTTGAACCTTATGGCCTTTCAGCCATTATTTCCACATTTATATAGTATATTATGCAGTGTACAGGTACAGATATCTATCATAGATTAGCTTATGGTCCTTCGGGGTCATGAGCACCGTGTAGCATTTGGGGTACCAGATTTGGGGTGTTGCAATGACCCTTAGGATAAACCTATATTTCTATTGTGATCCTAGAAGGGAGAACAATAGATTAGATCATTGGATAGATGGAGTGGGATCTTATACTGAGAGAAATCAAAGTTAAGATTTGCATTTAGGATAAGAATATACCTTTATCACCCCATTTGGTTTGAATACATGATGAAATTATAAATGAGTTTAACTTAGTTCTTACATCCCCACTTGACGATATAGTTATGGGGCTACGTTAGATTGATGATTAGAGGATGACCATTTCCTAATTATGCTATCAACCCTAAGAATAAAAAACAAAGATAATTAACTAAACTAACAAGACTGTATGGCTAAGTATGATTGTTTGTTGTGCCTTGACCCTTGATATTTCCCTATTACTATCTCCAACACTTTACATTATCATATTAGTTACTGTTTCTTTTAAGTTTTCAAACTTCAAACTCTCTTGGTTACAATTAGCACTTATTTACTCTCTTTATTAAATCTAAAATTAGATTGCTACTAAGTGTAAGTCCCTATGGGATCGATACTTGTCTTTTAAAGGACACGTTACTACTTGGTTTACCATATATACTTGCATGTGTGCTAGGATTGCAACACTATGCCCGTACCTTGGTACTACTCTGATACGTAGACTGAGAATCATTAGATGATGTACCACAAACCAAATCCAATAGTTGAACTAAAGAATTTCTGAGCAACGATGAAGAAATAAACCACGGTGGATCCTGGAATACCCCTAGCCCCCCATTGGCTAGGGTGAAGGAATAGGTTTTGGTGAAGGCTTTGAATCCAGATCTCTAGATAGGGTTGTATCTCTCATCTTCCCCAACCTCTAGGTCATTTGTGTCCTCTAGCAGGATCCCTAGTTACGAACTCAAGGCCTTTTCTCCTCTAGCACAACCTCGCATCCTATCCATCAACAAAAGAGTAAAATCAAGTAAATATTAGAAACTAATACCGACTCTTATCACAAAATAAGTAAAGAAGTAAGGATCTCCTAAGAATGTACTATAGCCTCCCAAAGATAAAAAAATGGACATCATCGTTCTGATATGCGGCACTCTACTAAGCACTTGTACTTGTACCAATAATACTAGTGAACTTAGGCTCGAATACCAGTTTATCACCACCCAATTTTACAATCATGAAAGAAATTAGATTACAAGCCATGAAATATAATAATGAAAAATAACTGAAGATAAATAAGGAAAAGAGTAATAATAACCCACTACCTAGTAAGGTCGGTACAGGAGCCTCTAAAAGGAATAAGAGTAATATAAGTGTTAAATATACAATAGTCTCAAAATAGAAAGACCATCCAAAATAGAAAAAGGAGAGGGAGTTAGCTATGACTCCAAAACTCACCCAATCTTTGAACTCTAGCCAACACTAACACAACATCAATAATGAGAGCTAATACATAGATCTGCATTAGAAAAGGGTACAAAAATATAGTATGCATACCAAAGTAATGGTTACTCAGTGAACACCATCAGTCGACTAAGTTTAATCTTAATATAAAGACAATAAACATGAATTAATAATCTAACTTTGGGGAAAAAGGGTAAACCTAGAATAATGCTCCAGTTACTAAAAGTAAACAACCGTGTAAACAATATAAAAAAGAATGTAACTATCTATAGTATAATTGGGGGCCCATAAGCATAGGAAATGCGAATAATAATAAATAATCAAATGAGAGCCCTTATAAGCCCGATAGATGCAATCAAGAAGAAGTAATAACAATAAATATTTTAATCATCCAAGTCTCAAGACCGTAACTATGGATCCTTCTATATTGTAAACACTAGACTCGAAATAATTCCATAACTATCATAAGTAACCTCTTAATGCCGCACTCAAATGAAAAATAGTATCTGATATGCCAGACTTAAATCAGAAATAATATCTCATGAATACTAGACTTGAATAGGAAGTAATGTCATCATAGATGTCAAACTTGAACCGATCTTAAAGTCATAATTTGCTGAACTTGAATTGGTCGTAATATCTCCCAAGCACAAGCCTAGAACAAGTGATAACATAACTAAATCCTCCTCAGCTTTAAGAATGTAAATAGGATGACGTATAAAGGTCTATTGAGTCTCCAAGGAGCTACTAGTAATCTTGGCCCAAGGTGGGCCAAAGGGTCCATTTCTAACCACGAAATTCCAATATAAGGCAATTTCTACCCAAAATAGAACAAGGTTCAAAAATCTCACTCCAAGCTTCTAAATAAGCCTCGTTAAGTACTAGGATAGTAATTCCACCTAAGGAAAAGGTAGTAGGTCAATTTCGCCTAAATACGTCTAACTAACCAACTAAGTAGTCTAAATTCACTAAATATCTAACCAAGTTATAATTCCCAATCTAAAACTAGAATAATATTATACCAATACTACAATAAGGCTCAATTTATAAGGAAAGTAAGCCTAGCCTACCTGGATGTCCAACAAAGCTTGATAAACCCCTCTAAATAGGAGATTTTCATTTTTGAGAAGCCTCAGTACGATGTCACTCCATCAAAATAGTGATTTATGTGTTACTATGAGAATAATGATACCCATATAGCATTTTATGCTTTGGGTCCAAAATTGAGTCAAAATCCCATGCGAGGGCCATTTGCGAAATCACACTTTTGAAATCATCAACATGTTCCGCTATCCCCAAGGATCATTTACCCTGGAGAATAAGTAAATTTCAAGCTCAAACAA
>NW_025819491.1:0-2405 GCF_002878395.1 Capsicum annuum
GCATATTTATACAACATCCTCCAATATCAAGTTTGGATTCATTTATCCTTCCAACCAATCCATTAAACCAAATTGAGCCATAGACATAAATAATTATCAATTCAATAGTATATCACCATATCCACCTTCCATAACTCAATTACCATATCCACCTTCCATAACTCAATTACCATATCCACCTTCCACAATTCAATACAACCAAAACATGCAAAATAGTCCATAATCCTATTTTCATCACCTTTCAATAACAACCAATACATATAATCCTCTATCACACATATACATATGGAAAAGAACAAAGGCAAACAATATTCACACCTTAGAATTCACCTCTTGATTATGCAATCCTGTTTGCACAAATAATAGGTGTCGTTCGAAGCTCTCGAGATGACAAACGCAGTTTTCGGATTACTTTGGAATTTCTACGGTTGAATCAAAAGTAATTTAAAAGTCAAATTTGGCTAAGGTTTGTTCTTCCTCAATGATTGATGATGAAAATGAGTTTTTGAACTCATATCTATGTATATATACACATATTCCCGTCCATAATATAATAGGAAATGATCAAAATGCCTTTAAAATTTAAATAATGTCAAATCTGTCCTTTGGTAGACTGTTTTGATAAGCTAAAGTAGATCGACCAAAACTCTTTGATCCAATATCGGATTTGGGTGAAATTGGTATCGTTAGAAGGATAATTCAAAGGGATTTCATTTCATATAAAGTAGGCCACCCAGTTCGTCCTGTACAGGGAGTTATGGTCGTTTGAAGTTGACCCTAAAAATCTGTTTTGATAGGCTGAAGTAAAATAAGTATAACTCCTTACTCAGATGTTGGATTTGGATGAAACCAATTGCATTGAAAAGAAGACTCAAAGATCTTTCTTTTCATAGGTAGCAACTCTCTCAGTTCATTATATTAAGGGAGTTATGATCGTTCAAAGTTGACCCAAAAATTCGGCTGGCCTCAGTAGTTTGTGTGCAGGAAATTTTCCTGCACATTTACTATTCCCAAATATCCCGGCCACCATTTTTTAGTTTCGAACGTACTCGATTATATCTGAAACCTATCCGTTTTTGGAAATCCTTATATCTTTGGAAAGCTTATTCAATAACCTTCGCATGGAACCATCAACGGGCAACTTCTGGTATAAATAAAAAAATTAATTCCATATAAATAAGATCAATACACGTACTTGAATACGCCAATACACGTACTTGAATACGGGGTGTTACACATCTAAACAGGAAAATTTTCCAAAACCCCAAAATAATCTGAATCTTCTGCATTCTCAAAGATGAAAAGAGAGGATGTGACCGTGATCTCTACTTATGTTGACAAATTGAAAAAGAATTTCAAGCATAGAAATATTCTTTCCTCACCACCGTCACCAAGTTTTTAGACTGTATTCTATGCCCAACCTCAATATCAAGCTCCACTTCCAAATATTTTACCCAGTGCCAAGTTCTGCAGCCAAGTTATCTGTCTCACGTTCAAGCTACTCTTCCAAACAACTAAATAAACGTCCAAGCACCTCCAAACTATGATCAAGTACCTCTTCTTGCTAATCAAAATCAGTATAACCACCCATGTATAAACCTCGAAAAGAAGCCTCCTAGAAAATTCACTCCATAGATGAAAGTCGTACCCAGCTCTTCGGATGATTGACGAAAGTTGGTTATTTACAGCCTATTCCACCAAAGTTTACCAATCTCAATTCCTGATTTCTTCGGTCCGATCAAATCTGTGCTTATCATTCAGGAGCGACCGGGCATAATACTAAATATTGCATCAATCTGAAACACAAGATCCAAGACTTGATTGATCAGAAGATCATCACTCTTCAGGAGACAACACCAAATGTCAACAGTAATCTATTGCCTAATCACGAGGGAGCCACGGTTAGCATGATCGAAATAGCAGGCGAATGGGTATCGAGCAAGATTATTACTAAAGTGAATTTGCAAAATTTCAAAAAGACAGAAGGAGCGAAAAAATAGGCTTGAGTGTCTTGAGTAAAAATTTTGAAGGAACCATTAACACCATTACGGTCCCAGAAAAAGCATCTAAGCAAGGGATAGAGTACCAGCCAAGAGAGGAAAATGGGATTAAAGATAAGTCAAAGATGAGTCTGTCCAAACCATCGTCATTCCTACACCAGTCATTTTCTATGTGTGAGATGTCAAATGATGATGGTCTTGGGTATGGGATAGAAAATCTGTTTGAGGGATAAAATGCTGTAATAGAAGATTTCCCAAAGTCTTATGGGTTGAGAAAGGATGCACCAGGAGAGGCTTTGCAAAACTGAACCTCCACTTCGCTCATAATCCGTCGCCCGTCGTGGTAGATGAAAGGGTAATTACTAGTAGTTTTTAAAAACAGTGATGATCCGGAGGAGGCCCCAT
>NW_025819492.1:0-1274 GCF_002878395.1 Capsicum annuum
TATACACATATTCCCATCCATAATATAATAGAAAATGACCAAAATGCCTTTAAAATTTAAATAATGTCAAATCTGTCCTTTGGTGGACTATTTTGGTAAGCTAAAGTAGATCGACCATAACTCTTTGCTTCGATATCAGATTTGAGTGAAATTGGTATCGTTGGAAGGATAATTCAAAGAGCTTTCATTTCATATAAAGTAGGCCACCCAGTTCATCCTGTACAAGGATTTATGGTCGTTTGAAGTTGACTCTAAAAAACTGTTTTGATAGGCTGAAGTAAAACGAGTATAACTCCTTACTCAGATGTTGGATTTGGATGAAACCAATTGAATTGGAAAGAAGACTCGAAGATCTTTCTTTTCATAGGTCGTAGCTCTCCCAGTTTATTACAGGGAGTTATGATCATTCGAAATTGACCCAAAAATTTGGCTGGCCTCAGTAGTTGGTGTGCAGGAAATTTTCCTGCACATTTACTATTCCCAAATATCCCGGTCACCATTTTATAGTTTCGAACGTGCTCGATTATATCCGAAACCTATCCGTTTTTAGAAATCTTTATATCGTTGGAAAGCTTTTTCAATAACCTTCACATGGAACCATCGAAGGGCAAATTCCGGTATAAATAAAATAAAAAAAAATTAATTCCATATAAATAAGACCAATACACTTACTTGAATACGCCAATACACGTACTTGAATACGGGGTGTTACACCCATATAAAACAAATATCCATATCTCCTCTTCGGCACATACATTGATAAAGGATTTTAAAGATGTCATATTTTTTATCAGAAAAAACCATTGTTTTCAGTATTTCCATGGTAGTAGCAATGTTTCATGAATGAATATGATATGAGGATGTAATGTTCACAACCAACAAAAATGATAATATTCAATATCCAACCAACATATCAATCATGTGAGCAAAACTTCACTCAAATCAACTAACCATCCCTGATCCAATATAATCCAGGAACTATCAAGTGAAACATGCAAGAAAATGTCATTGATACCAAATAAATCCCAAAATATAGGATTTTTCCACCAAAAAAAGTACGACCAAACATATATATATCAATACTAGGCCAACAACACTATATAAGACTCCACACGGTTACACATAGCAGATAATGTCTCAAAACCACTAAATATTATTCACATAGGCCCCACGTGGGAACATAAATCACCTAAACACATTTTTCATGCCACAACCCCATACCATAGCATCCTTTTACACTATTATTAACTACCCAATCCAGTCTGAAGAAAGTT
>NW_025819493.1:0-1088 GCF_002878395.1 Capsicum annuum
AGTTCGTACATGAAAGAAAGGGATTCTAGGCAATTACAAATTAGAAATCAAGGAAAGAAAAACTAAAAAATTCCTCAAACATAGTATATTTTTAACGCATCATAATTGATTGGTTTGGTCCACTCTTGACCATCCATCTCAGATAAATTAGGGCTCCTCTAAAAAGTACCTTGCAAACTATGTATCGTCCTTGCAAGTTTGGAGCGAACTTTCCTTCGTACTCTTCTTGATGAGGGAATATGCATTTGAGAACCAATTACCTAACTTCAAATGTTCAAATTCTTACTTTCTTGTTGAAGTCAAGGATCATCCTGTGTTGATACAACTGACCATGACACACGATAAATATTCTCTTCTCATCGATCAACATAGTTGTTCATAGCGAGCGTGAACCTATTCTTCGTTACATAATTCGGCTTCTTGAATAATCTTTAAGCAAGGTATTGTAACTTCGGTAGGTATCACAGCTTCATTCCCATAAATAAGTAGATAAGAAGTTGCCCTAGTGGAGGTTCGAAACTCTAGAAGAGCATAGGGTAACATCTTATACCATGATCTATTATTTTTGACCATCTTCCTTAAGATTTTCTTGATGTTATTATTGGCGGCTTCTACAGCTCCATTCATCTATGGATGATATGCAGTTGAGTTGTGATGAATAATTTTAAACTGATCACCACTCTTATTCATCAAATGACTGTTTAAGCTTTCCCCGTTATTGGTAATAATTGATTATAGCACTCCAAATCTACAAATCAAGTTAATTTTGATGAAATCTGCAACAACTTTCTTGGTGACGGCTCTATATGAAGTAGATTCAACCCACTTAGTAAAGTAATCAATAGTAACCAAAATGAATTTATGCCTGTTTGATGCCAGTGGCTCTATTGCCCCAATAACGTCCATACCCCAAGCTAAGAAAGGCCAAGGCAAACTCATCGCATAAAGCTCATGTGGTGGCATTCGAATCAAATCTCTGTGTATCTACCATTTTGGGCACTTCTGAACATACTTGCTACCATCATTTTCCATAGTCATCCGAAAGTAACCAGTTCTCAGTATCTTCCTAGAAAGGGTGAACCCATTTA
>NW_025819494.1:0-2271 GCF_002878395.1 Capsicum annuum
TGTTTGTCCACCCAAATGGACATGAAAATTTATACGGATCACACTGGATGATCCGAAACCTCCCTGGCATGCCCAGTTTTTTGGCCTCCAACAAATCTGGACCCCAATTCCACCCCTGAAACAGTGGGCTATAGCTCACCGATTTGGCCCGAAAATGTCCAACTCATGCAGTTTTGCTCATTTGTCCAACCAAATGGCCATGAAAATTTAAACGGACAACACTGCAATGATCCCCAACCTCCCTGGCACGGCTCAGTTTATTTTTTACCCACAACACTCCCGAATCCCGATTCCACCCTAGAAATCGTGGGCTATAGCACATCGATTTAGCCAGAAAATGCCCCGTTCGTGTTATTTTGCCCGTTTATCCACCCAAATGGTCATGAAGATTTAAATAGACCACACAGGGATGATCCCCAACCTCCATGGCATGCCTCGGTCAATTTTTAGCCCACAGCACTCTCGGACCCTGGGCCCACCCTCAAAACCGTGGGCTATATCACACCGATTTGACTTGAAAATTCCCCGTTCACGCTGTTCCACCTATTTGTCCACTCAAATAGCCAAAAAACTCAAAACGAACTATACTAGGAAGATCCCTAACCTCGCTAGCATGCCCCGATTGATTTTTGGCCCACAGCACACCTAGACGCCGAGCCCACCCATAAAATAGTGGGCTATAGGACACCAATTTAGCTTGAAAATGCTTCATTTGCACCGTTTCTCCCATTTGTTGACCCAAATGGCCACAAAAATTTAAACGGATCACACTGGGAAGATGCCCAACCTCCCTGGCACATCCCAATTAATTTTTGGCCCACAACACGCCTGGACCCCAGGCCCACCCCCAAAACTATAGGCTATAGCACAGTGATTTATCTCAAAAATGCCCTGTTCATGCTGTTTCGCCCGTTTGTATACCCAAATGACCATAAAAATTTAAACAGACCACACTGGGATAATTTGCAACATCCCTGGCATGCCCTGATTGATTTTTGGCCCAAAGCACACCCGAAACCTAGGCCCACCCCCAAAATCGTGGGCTATAGTACACCGATTTAGCCCCAAAATGGGCCGTTCTTGCCGTTTTGCCCGTTTGTCCACCCAAATACCCACAAAAATTTAAATGGACCATACTGGGATGATCCCCAATCTCCCTGGCATGGATCGGTCGATTTTTGGCCCACACTAAACTCGAACCCTGGGCCCACCCTAAAACCATGGGCTATAGCACATCGATTTGGCTCGAAAATGCCCCATTCGTGCTATTTCACCCATTTGTCCACCCAAATAGCCACAAAAATTTAAACGGACCACACTGGAATGATCCCCAACCTCCCTGGCATGTCTCGGTTGATTTTTGGCCTACATCACGCATGGACACCAAGCACACCCAGAAAATCGTGGGTTGTAGCACACCGATTTCGCCCAAAAATGCCCCGTTCGCGCTGTTTCGCCTGTATGTTCATCCAAATAGCCACAAAAATATAAATGGAGTATACTGGGATGATCCCCAACCTCCCTGGCATTACTTAATTGATTTTAGGCTCACAGTATTCCCACACCCCGGGTCCAACCTTAAAACAGAGGGCTATAGCACACTGATGTGGCTTGAAAATGCCCCACTCATGCTGTTTCGCCAGTTTGTCCATCCAAATGGCCACAAAAATTAAATGAACCACACTGGGATGATCCCCAATATCTATGGAATGCCTAGGTTTATTTTTAACCCACAGTACGCCTGGATCCCGAGCCCACCCCCAAAATCGTGGACTATAACACACTGATTTGGCCCAAAAATACCCCGTTCGCACTGAGATGTTCTCCAACCTTCCTGGCATGTCCCCATAAATTTTCATCCAACAGCACGCCCGGACCCTGAGCCCACCCCCAAATCGTAGGCTATAGCACACCGATTTGGTCCAAAAATTCCCCATTCGCGCTGTTTTGCCCGTTTGTCCACCGAAATAACCACAAAAATTTAAACGGACCATACTGGGACAATCCTTAACCTCCCCGACATGCCCCAGTCAATTTTTGGCCTATAGCACGCCTAGACCCCAGGTCCACCCCCAAAACCATGGGCTATAGCACACCGATTTGGCCTGTTCGTGCTGTTTCGCTCGTTTGTCCACCAAAATGGCCATAAAAAATTAAACGGACCATACTGGGATAATCTCCAACCTACCTGGTATGCCACAGTCAATTTTTCACCAACAGCACGCCCGAACACCGAGTTCACCCCCGAAACCCTAGGCTATAGCAAAATGA
>NW_025819495.1:0-1247 GCF_002878395.1 Capsicum annuum
ATTCAATAATTGACGTTGTAAGAAGGTTGATTAACCTGACGTAAATTTTGGTCAGTGAATATAAATTCCCTAAGTCCAAGAGGATTAGGTAATTAAATGCTTAAGTAGGTCGAGAGACATTTAGGCATAACTTTGATAAGGATAATCTGTTTTCTTACCCACTGTAAGAATCTTGAATCACTATTCGCATCTGTCAAGTACCAAAACCACTAGTGAACATAATTCTTGTTTTTCCATAAACTCTTGATTAAAAACATTGACGCTAAAGTGACTAACAATTATTTGTTAAACTCAAAAACCCCTCATCTTAGGAAACATTAACTATCAGTTGATTAATTGTAAATGACTTATGTTCACACCATATTCCCTGTGGGATTCGACCCCAACCTAGTTGGGTTATATATTGACAACAATCGTTTACATTCTCAGTAGAGAGGTGTAGTTTGAGCGTTATCAGTAGTCAATAAAAACTATGACAAATAGATCTAGGAACTGATGGAAAACCTATTCATAAGGTTTATAAATACTGTTGGGGCATTAGTCAATCCGAAGGACATAACTAAGAATTTATAATGGCCATATTGGGTTTGGAAAGCTGTTTTGGGAATATCAACCTCCCTAACCTTCAACTGATGATACCCCGAATGAAGGTCTATTTTTAATAAACACCTAGTACTCTGAAGCTGGTAAAAAAGACCATCAATTCTAGGAAAGGGATATTTGTTTTTAACAGTGACCTTATTTAGTTAACGGTAGTTTATACACATATGAAGGGAACCATCGTTATTATGCATAAAGAGTACAGGTGCACCCCAGGGACTAACACTAGGACGGATAAAGCCCTTGTTAAGAAGATATTTTAATTGTTCTTTTAACTCTTTCAATTTTACAGGCTCTATTCTGTATGGCAGAATAGAATAGGAGGGATGTTCAGAAATAAATCAATACCAAAACCTATCTCCCTATTAGGTGGTATCCCTGGGAGATCATCGAGAAAGACTTTTGGGAACTCATTAACCACATGAATAGACTGAAGAGAAGGACTTTCAGTATTAGAATTTTTACTCGAATCAGATGATACAAACAACCCTTAGACATAAGTTTGCGGGTTCTAAGGTAAGAAATGAATTTCCCTCTAGGTTCTAAGGAATATCCTTCCCACTCTATCATAGATTCATTTGAAAAGGAGAAGGTAACCTTTTGGGTTCTACAATCTTTCTTGGCATAGCACGAATGGAGCCAATCCA
>NW_025819496.1:0-4434 GCF_002878395.1 Capsicum annuum
CCAAATTGGACCATACTAGGACACTCTCTAGCCTGCCTGCTGTAGCCTGATCGAGTTTTGGATAAAATCACACCCGAACCCCAGGCCCAAACCAAAACCATGGGCTATAGAACACCGACTTGGCTCCAAAATGGCTTATTCTCGCTGTTTCACCCGTTTTACTAACCAAACCACCTAGAAAACCAAAATGGCCCATACTAGGCCACTCTCAAGCCTGCCAAGGGTAGATCGGTTGATTTTCAGCAAAACTCACGCCTGTACCCCGAGTCCAACCCAAAAATATGGGCTATAGCACACCGATTTGGCCACAAAATGGCCCGTTCGCGCCGTTTCACCCGTTTGACCAATCAAACTGCCCAGAAAACAAAAAAGGCCTACACTAGGTCGCTCACTAGCTAGCCTGGGGTATCTTGGTTATTTTTAGCCAAAATCACGCCCGAACCCTAGAGCCATCCCAAAAACCACGGGCTATAGCACACCGATTTGACCCAAAAATGGCCCGTTCGCACTGTTTTGCCTGTTTGACCAACCAAACAGCCCAAAAAACCAAAATGGCCAAAACTAGTCTGCTCCCCAGCCTGCCTAGGTTAGCCCGAATGATTTTTGGCCAAAATCACGCCCGGACCCTGGGCTCACCCCAATAATCGTTGGCTATAACACACAGATTTGGTCCTAAAATGGCCCGTTCACACCGTTTCACCCATTTGACAAACTAAACAGCCCAAAAAACCAAAATGACATATACTAGGCCAATATCACACCCGAAACCCAGGCCCACCCTAAAACTGTGGGCTGTAGCAATTGATTTGGCCTCAAAATAGTTATTCATGCATTTTCGCCCGTTTGACCTACCAAACCTCCCAGAAAACAAAAATGGCCCACACTAGGCTGCTTTCCAGCACGCCTGCGGTACTCCAATCGATTTTTAGCCAAAATCACGCCCGAATCCTAAGCCCACCCCAAAAACCATGGTCTATAGCACACGATTTGTCCCCAGAATGGCCCGTTCGCATTGTTTTACCCGTTTTACAAACCAAACCAACCAGAAAACCAAAATGGCCAATACTAGGCCACTCCCAAGCCTTCCTGGGAAAGCTTCTGTATAGCACACCGATTTGGCCCAAAATGACTCGTTCGTGCTGTTTTGCCTGTTTGACCAACCAAGCTGCTTAGAAAACTAAAATGACGTATACTAGGCCGTTCCCCAGCCTGCCTGGGGCAACTCGATAGATTTTTGGCCAAAATCACACTCGGACCCCAGGCCTATCCCAAAAACCATGGCCTATAGCACACCGATATAACCCCAAAACAGCCCTTTTGTGCCGTTTCATTCGTTTGACTGACCAAACCTCCCAGAAAACCAAAATGACCCACACTAGGCCGCTCCCCAGCCTTCCTGGGGAAGCCCAATCAATTTTTGACTAATATCACGCCTGGAACCCGAGCCCACCCCAAAAATCAAGGGCTATAGCACACCAATTTAGCCCCAAAATGGCCCGTTCGCGCCGTTTTGCCCGTTTGACCAACCAAACCACCCAGAAAACCAAAATGGCCAACACTAGGCCACTCTCAAGCCTTCCTAGGGAAGCTCCTATTAATTTTTGGCCAAATCACGCTACGACCCCGGGACCACCCAAAAAACCGTGGGCTATGGCACACTGATTTTATCTAAAAATGGCCTGTTCGTGCCGTTTTGTTTGTTTGACCAACTAAGTCGCCGAGATAACAAAAATGACCTACACTAGGGCGCTCCTCAGTCTGCCTGGGGCAGCCTGATCAATTTTTGGTGAAAATTATGCCCTGGCCCCGGGCACCCCTAAAAAATCGTGGGCTATAGCATACCGATTTGGCCCCAAAATGGCTCGTTCGGTGCGTTTAGCCCATTTGACCAACCAAACCGCCCAGAAAAACCAAAATGGCCCACAATAGGCCACTTCCCAGCCTGCCTGGGGCATCCCGATTAATTTTCAGTTAAAATCACGCTCGGACCCCGAGCCCACTGATCTTGGGTGTATTTATATGCCTAAGCACCATAATTTATCCATATTTTAGCTATGTTTAGAGAACAAAGTCCTAGTTTCTTATGTTTTTACTCTACTTTTATGTAATTGAGCTAACCGATGTGATTAGCATGATTTCAGGTATTAATGAGGTAGATGAAGACATTATGGGACTATGAAATGCGGATGGCATATGACATAAGAGAGAGTAGCAACCTGGACCAAATGTGGCGCCTAGAAACTACAATCTGGACCAAATGTGGCACCCAGAAACTATGTCCAAGACTAGTTTATTATTTATAATTAGTTCAGGGACCTAGAAGGCAATTATGAGAGAAAAGATTATTAAAAGGCTTAATGCTGAATTTTTAAGGGGTATTCATTATTCTGTATTTTTTTGGGAGAGAGAAGAGAAGGGCGGCTTAGCTTGAGAGAGAGAGAAAAATGTTTTTTGCTCTTGCTCTCAATATTCGCACACCAAGACCGTCTTCTAGTTTTTGGTATGATGATTATTTCTATTGTGATTTTCATTTTATTTATGAGTAACTAAGTTTATTAGTTAGGGTTATGGAAGCCTTGTAGCATACAATCTATTACTTTGGGTTTTCAATTCATTATGCATTGATTTGTTTACATCATACTCT
This sequence comes from Capsicum annuum, assembly GCF_002878395.1. Lineage (NCBI taxonomy): Eukaryota > Viridiplantae > Streptophyta > Magnoliopsida > Solanales > Solanaceae > Capsicum > Capsicum annuum. Next base: position 2,645 of record NW_025819496.1, read on the forward strand.
CTTTGTTTATCTTGAATTCTCGTGGTCATAAACATAGAGGATATACCTTAAAACGCAACTTGTTCGAAAGAAAGGTTGTTGTTCGGAAAGGAGAGTAGTGACAAGAAAATAGAATTACCAACCCCTATTTCATATGTTAATGCCTTAGAAGGATTAACTACTTGGAGATTTCGTATTGTTTTTGGTAAACGCTTTTGATTTGGGAGAACTAAAGTGAATTAGTCCTTGATGGTTGAGAAACACTAGGATTATGTTATTAGATACAATACGTTTCTCTGTAAGCATGATGCATGTATGAATTCGTAAAGTCCAGAGTTAGAAAGTATTGAAAACTACAAGGTGAACATAACCCTAGCTTGCTCTTTCTCTGAATTTGAATACTACCACACTTATTTCATCTTGGTAAACTAAAACCATTAATTTGTGAACTGAATCAAATCACCCCTATTAATTTTACAGAAACGAACGATTAAAAGTCAACTAATCTGCATATAACTTAATTAGCACCATATTTCCTGTGGGATTTGACCCCAACCTAGTTGGGTTATATATTTGACAACGATCGCTTACTCTCTCATAAGAGAGATATAGTTTGGGCGTATCGCTCACCCCAAAAACCGTAGGCTATTGCACACCGATTTGGCCCCAAAATAGGCCCTTTATGCCGTTTCACCCATTTGACCAACCAAACCGCCCAAAAATTAAAATGGCCTACACTAGGATGCTCCCCAGCCTTCATGGGGCAGCTCCGTCAATTTTGGCCCAAATCACGCTTGGACCTCGGTCCCACCCAAAAAAACGTGGGCTATAGCACACCAATTTAGCCTTAAAATGGCCCATTCGTTCTATTTCGTTCTTGACCAACCAAACCGCCCCAAAAAACAAAATAGCCCACACTAAGCCGCTCCCAAGCCTGCCTGGGGAAACTCGATCAATTTTTGACAAAAAACACGATCAGACCCCGGGTCTAATCCAAATATCATGGGTTATAGCACACCAATTTGGCCCCAAAATAGCCCGTTCGCGCCGTTTCGTCTGTTTGACCAACCAAACTTCCCAGAAAACCAAAATGGCCCACACTAGGCCACTTCTCAGCCTGCTCGGGGGAGCCCAATCGATTTTCAGCTAAAATCACGCCTGAAAGCCAGGCCCACCCTTAAAACCGTGGCCTATAGCACATCGATTTGGCCCCAAAATAATTCATTTGCGTTGTTTCGTAAGTTTGACACCACCTAGAAAACAAAAATGACCCACTCGAGGCATTTCCCCAGCCTGCCTGGGGCAGCCCGATCAATTTTTGGCAAAAATCACACCAGGACTCCAGGCCTACCAAAAAATCGTGGGCTATAGCACACCGATTTGGTGACAAAACATCCCATTCGCACCATTTCGCCTGTTAGACCAACTAAACCGCCCAGAAAAAAATGGCACACACTAGGCTGCTCCCCAGCCTGCCTGGGGTAGTCCGATCGATTTTTGGCCAAAATCACACCCGGACCCCCGGCCCACACCAAAAATCATGGGCTATAGCAAATTGATTTGGCCCCAAAATGGCACATTTGTGCTGTTTCGTCCGTTTGACCAACCAAACCACCCAGAAAACCAAAATCGCCCACACTAGGCAGCTTCTCAACCTGCCTACGACAGTCCAATTAATTTTTAGCCAAAATCATGCTCGAACCTGAGCCCACCCTAAAAATCTTAGGCTATAGCACATTGATTTGCCCCAAAATGGCCCGTTCATGCTGTTTCACCCGTTTGACAAATAAAACCACCCAGAAAACCAAAAT
>NW_025819497.1:0-5110 GCF_002878395.1 Capsicum annuum
CAAGAAGCTGGGGAATAAAGGGATTTGGGGGGAGGTTGTAATGAAGTCGAGTTTTCTACATAGATCCCGGCTTACATATCCCTAGGAATCGGGGAATCAGACTGCGTGTAGTTTGACTCAATCGGTAAAAAAGATAGTCTTTTATTTCAGATGATCTTTGGCTCAAGATAAGTGACAAGTTGATCGAGTTGCGGAAAAGATGCTTGTAACCTATTAACCATGAATGTGGGATCCTTCACATCCATAGGCAAGAAATTACCTGGACATAATTACCAAAACTCTAAGTGTGTTGCCACCCAAATTTGAAAAAAAGAAAAGGTTACCCTTGGCATGAGTTTAGAAATATACCGAAGGTGAAGCTGAGACCAGAACTTCCTAAAATACCCATATGCCTTCTAATAGAGGTGTGGTTATATGGTGGTGGTGATCATCATTTAGCTTACGTCCAGAGAGTTTGACGTCCCTCTCTAGACTATGCCCCGTTTTACTGCTAAGAAAGAGTTCCACGTTATATTGCATCCTTTTTGGAGTCGTCCGCACCTGTGGTTTTGATTTAAGATTTTCATCCTCTCGGATTCTCTCGACAATATCTCAAACAGAAATCATCCGTAATAAGCACAATTCACAAAAGAGGTATGTGGTATTTTACCATATCTCTACGTGAGTTGTTGTCTAAAAAGTGAAGTCATCTCTTCTTGTACCTGTTTGGAAGAAATAACTTGTAGTAACAAACACAAAAACCTTCTTGATTGTTTCATAATTAGCTCGTTTGTCGAGCGAACATGTCTTCAAAGTGGGTAGCCCTTTTGGACACCACGATACTTTATACAGAACGGTCCCTACAACCGTGTAATCTTATCCTGGGGTGGTAACCCTTTTGGTTACCAATATCACTTGTTGTGCGTGGAAAAATAACCTCTCTAGTTATAGATGATGATCCATTTATAAATTTTCCTTAAATTGTCAAGCTTTGGATAATCTTTCGCATTATTTGACGTTGGATACGAGGCGACTTACAAATATCCTTTGAATTGCTAGCTTTTAGGTAATACTGCATATTATCCGACTTTGGATAAGAGATGGCTTACAGATATCCCTCCAATTGCTAGCTTTCAGGTGTTCCTACACATCATCCGACCTTGGATACAATATGAATTATAGATAATCTCTCAAATTGTTAGTCTTTGGGTAATCCTGGACATAATCAATCTTGGATATGACGCGGCTTATAGAGAACCCTTGGACGTATCAATTTGATAATCTTGTATATTCTCCGGTATGGATTTAGTTGCGACTTACGGATAACCTTTGAACTATCAATTTTTGGGCGATCTTGCACACTATTCGGTTAGGATGTTGTTGTGTCTTACGGATGACCTATAGGTTACCAACTCATAGGTAATTTAGCGCACTATTCTATTTCAAATAATATGACTTATAGATGACCCTCAAATTGTCAATTTTCAAGAAACCTTATATATCAGTCATTCTTAGATAGTGACTTAAAAGTGTCCCTTCAAATCGTGTGCTCTCAATGCATTCAGACGCTGATTCATGAAAATATTATGATATCCTCGACACCTGCATTACATCTAGCGCGTCAACAGATATATGAAATGCTGATGATATCATCGACCCCAGCGTTGTGTCTAGTACATTAATAGATATTGAATGAAGATGATATCCTTGATACCAACATTGTGTCTAGTGCGTCAACAGATATTGAATGCCTTCTGGGGCAATGGTATGAGATGTCCTATGAGGCAATGATATGAAATGGCCCTTGCGGCAATGATATGAGATTGCCCAGGCAGCAATGATATGTAATGGCCTTTGCGGCAATGATATGTAATGGCCTTCACGACAATGATATGCAATGGCCTTTGTGGCAATGATATGCAATGGACTTTGCGGCAATGATATGTAATGGACTTCGCGTAAATGATATGCAATGGCCTTCGCGGCGATGATATGCAATGGCCTTTGCGGCAATGATATGTGATGGCCTTTGAGAAAATGATATGTAATGGCCTTTGCGGCAATGATATGCAATGGCCTTTGCGGCAATAATATGTAATGGCCTTTGCAGCAATGATATGTAATGACCTTTGTGGCAATGATATGCAGTGGTTCTTTTGCCAAATTTTAAAATAATTTTACCTAACTTCATTTGTCAGCGTCTTGCTTTCAACATGTACCTGTACTCAAGGTAGATGATTAGTAGACACAAAGTCGCTTTCTCTAGCAGTTATTTTTAGAAAAATTCTAAATACAATATTTGTAAAGAAGACAAGACACTTTTGTTTGTCCTCCATGATCTCAAGAAATGAGATGGACACTTCAAAAGGTCTTCAATATATGGGTACTAAACCCATTTTTAGGGCTACCCAAAAATACCATTCTTGAGCATTAGTGCTCTGGTTTGGCTCCCAATTTGCTCGGGGCTTTTTGAAGGAGACTCTCATTTTTGTGTATTGCTCCCTGGACCCACAAAAAATGATTAGTTTGAGTGAAACTACTCCGTGTTGACCTCCTTCAATCCTTGACTTGCCCCCCTCCCCCGGCATATTTCAGGTACTTTGTCATGTTGGGACTTCCACCTATGACTACCCATACCAATTGATGTCTAGGCAATCACTAAGTTAAAGATTTATATAGATTTTTTAAAGTAGTTTTAATTTTTAGAAGATAGTTTTGAAAGCTTATATAAAACTTTAGAAGATCTCTTCCATTCATGTCATGTAATAGCTCAACAAACATCTGCCTCTTGATTTTAACTATCTCTGATGGAGGATTTCTAAAACTCATCATCCTTATTGGAGGGTTCTTCAAATAGTTTTGTCACAGCCAGAAATTAAGTCTACCTAGACTTTGTCACAATTGGTGGCTTCAAGAGATTCGCTTAAACCTCCGGTGCTGGGGAATTTGAAATATATTCCAGTATTTGGTGGAAATTTTGAGGCCTCCCTCAAAATTTCAGTCCCAGTTTAGAGTAGTCTGAGATGATATCATATTGAGTGGATCTGAAGCCTTTGATGATCTTCTTTCTCTTTGTTGGATGTTGATCTTCTCTTGTGAATTGTTGAGATTTCTTCTCAAAAATTCTGCCCCAGTTTCCATTTCCTGGGGTTATATGACTGAGCCGTTGAGGAGCCTACGTATCCTGTTGAAGTAGTAATCAGGTCAAACATAGTTCAAGCTACGCTAGGGATATATATAGAAAAATCTAATGGGTTGACCGAAGCCAACATAGGCCGCCTACGTATCTCATTCTTGAGAATTCAAGTCATCACGTAGTTCATGCATATAGGAAAAGGATAAATTTTCCTAAGGGGTTGACCGAAACCGACATAGGCCACCTACGTATCCCTTTCTTGGGAATTCAGGTCAAACGTAGTTCGTACATAGAGGGAAAGGATTTTAGGCAGTTACATAATAGAAAACAACATTACTATGAATGCGATTACAAGTAAATTAACTAAAGAAACACAAAAACTAGAACATCCTTCAAACATAATATCTCTTTACCACATCAGAATTAATTGGTTTGGTCCACTCTGTGTCATCCATCTTAGACAAAATCAGAGCTCCTCCAGATAGTACCTTGCAAACTATGTATGGCCCTTCCCAGTTTGGAGCGAACATACCCTTGTACTCCTATAGGTGAGGGAATATTTGTTTGAGAACCAATTGCCCCACTTCAAATGCTCAAGCTCTCACATTCTTGTTAAAGGCACGAACCATTCTGTGTTGGTACAACTGCCCATGGCATAGAGCGGCCATTCTCTTTTTATCAATCAACATGAGTTGTTCATAGAGAGCGTGGACCCATTCTTCGTTACTCAGTCCTGCTTCCTGAATAATCCTTAGGAAAGGTATTTCAACCTCAGCAGGTATCACAACTTCATTCCCGTAAACTAGTAACTAGGGAGTTGCCCCGGTGGAGGTTCGAACCATTGTTTGATACCCTAGCAAGGCGTAAGGTAACATCTCATGCCATAATCTATCATTTTTTTACCATTTTTATCAAGATCTTCTTGATATTCTTGTTGGCAGCCTCCACGGCTCCATTCATTTGGGGATGATATACAGTCGAGTTGCGATCCATAATCTTGAACTGATCACAAATTTCTTTCATCAAGTGACTTCTCAAGTTTGCCCCATTATCAGTAATGATCGATTTTGGTACTCCGAATTGGCAAATCAAGTTATTCTTGATGATATCTTCAACCACTTTCTTAGTGACGGCTCTGTACGAAGCAGCTTCGACCCACTTAGTGAAATAATCAATGGCAACCAAAATAAATCTATTCCTATTCGATGCTAATGGCTCTATTGGTCCGATGACATCCATGCCCCAAGCTACGAAAGGCCAAGGCGAGTTTATTGCGTGAATCTCGTGTGGAGGCATTCGAATAAGATCTTCGTGTATTTGACATTTTGGACATCTCTGCACATACTTACTACAATTATTTTCCATAGTCATCCAGAAGTAACCGGTTCTCAGGATCTTTCTGGTAAGGATGAACCCATTCATGTGGGGCCCACAAACTCCAGCGTGTACTTTTTTTATCAGTTTATCAGCTTCCGCAGCATTGACTCATCTTAAGAATCCCAAATCAGGAGTCCTCCTAAAAAGGATTTCTCCATTTGGAAAATAGTTCTTTGCCAAATGCCGGATCATCTTCTTTTGGTTGTTACTGGCCTCTTCAGGATATATTCCAGATTCTAAATACCTTTTAATGTCATAGTACCAAGGATTTCCATCAGGCTCCTCTTCAACGTGTGTACAATGTGCGGGTTGCTCCTTCAAGATAATTTCCAAAGGATCAATGTAACTCTGATTTGGGTGCTGAATCATGGAAAATATAGTGGCCAAAGCATCAGCAAACTCATTTTGTATCCGAGGGATATATCTGAAATCAACTTCTCTGAATCTTTCACATAATTCTTGCACCAGTTCCACATAAAGAGTAATCTTGGGATTTTTTACTGCCCATTCTCCCCGTACCTGGTCAATCAGCAAATCTAAATCCCTGATTACTAACAACTCACAAAAACCTATATCAAGTGCCAATTTGAGACCCAGGATGCAAGCCTCATATTCATC
>NW_025819498.1:0-1726 GCF_002878395.1 Capsicum annuum
TTTATTGAAACATTTCATCAAACGTCTAATAGGCATAAGCTTGTACATTTATGGGGATTTTCATAATATCATTGTAGTTAGGAAAATTTCCTTCATCTAGGCATTTTATCAAACATATGGCAGGCATAGTACATGTAAACACATTATACAATAATTAAACATCATGCTTCAATTCCAATTCCATCATACAAGGTTTTAGTCATGAGATTTTGTAAATCTTTATCTATACTAATCAGCCCACATGGAATTTCTCATCAAATCATGGAATAGCAATCAATTCCTTATTTATCAAGATGAAAGGGAACAAACAAAGCATGAAAACATGAAGAAAATCTATAATTTGTAGTTTAAAAAGGATTCTTGGACTTTATGGATGAAAGGAATCCATGAACGAACACTATACATACCTTAGATCATGATTTTGTGAGATTTATGGTGAAACCTTCCTAAATTTGAATCCCCAATAGAAACCCTAGTTTATTCTTGAGATAAACTTGAGAGAAAGTAATATGTTTTGGGTGAAAAATGGCTTAATCACATGTTAAAAGGATTATATAGGGGTAGGAAGTTAACCCTTTTAACCCTGGACACGTCATTAAATTTTCAGTAAAATTTCTCAAGTTGGGCCCTTGGCGCGATATGGCGTTATCGAGTCGTGTCACTAGAAATTGACAATTGGGAAACTGCACGGTGGCTTGAAGCAGAGCTATTGCGTTGCCACCTTATCTATGACCTGGATATTTGACGTGATGTGCTAGTATTGCGGAGCAACATTGGAATTTGACAATTGCCATTTGAGCTATCTCCGCGATGCGCTAAAGGCTCAGGTCAAACACTGTCACTAAAAGGCTCTAACTCTTCGCCTGGGTGTCGGATTTGGGAAAATTATATATGAATGGAAAGCTTATTCAATTTTCCATGTGAAAGGAAGTGAAAATTATGGAAATACCACATGTATAAGAATGAATTATTATTTCAAAGAAAGTTCTAACATCCTTGAGATGATTTTCAAGCTAAGAAAAAGCACGGGATTACAATATTTCCCTCTTGAGAATATTCGTCCTCGAATGAGACTGACTGAGAGAAGAAACAATGAGTTGAACATGAATAACAAGAATATGATCTTATGGCAGACGTGACTGACAAGCTAAACATAACATACTGAACCTGCATATCTGATATATGAGTAACTTATGCATAAATGCATGACTATATAACTGATCTGATACATGAATGCATGACTGAATATATGGTGATACTTGATACCAAGTTTATCCTGGGAAAATGAACACGAGACTGAATACTAAGTTAGTGATGTACACTAATCATAAAACTGAGTAAGCTTAAGAAGAACTGTTACCTTGAGCTTGATCTGAATTGGCGGTGAAGAGTTGAGGGTACTTGGTACGCATATCTACTTTTGCTTCCCAAGTAGCTCCCTCTACGGACTGATTTCACCAAAGAACTTTAACTAGAGGGACTTCTTTGTTCCTTAATCTATGAATATGATAGTCTAGGATTTCGACTAGAATATCTTCATAAGAGAGGTTGTTTTAAACATCGATGCTCTAAAAGAGACTACGACTGATGGGTTACCTATACACTTCTTGAGCAAAGAGACATGACAGACTGGATGAACTGAGGCTAGATCTGAAGGAAATTCAAGCTCATAAGCTACCTTGCCGAAACGACTGAGAATCTTGAAGGGACCGACATATCGGGGACT
>NW_025819499.1:0-1032 GCF_002878395.1 Capsicum annuum
TAAGATTTCAAATGGAATCTCTTCATAAGAGAGATTGTTCTGAACATTAATGCTCTAAATAGGGACTACTACTGATGGGTCACCTATGCACTTCTTGAGCAAAGAGATATGAAAGACTGGATGAACTAAGGCTACTAAAGGCAATTCAAGCTCATGCTACTAAAGGCAATTCAAGCTCATAGGCTACCTTGCCAAAGCGACTGAGAATCTTGAAGGGACTAACATATCGGGGACTGAGCTTTCCCTTTTTGTCGAATCTCTTCACTCCCTTCATGTGAGAGATCTTTAGATAGAGATGATCACTAATCTCAAACTCGAGATCTTTTCTACGAACATCTGCATAAGACTTTTATCAGCTCTGAGTAGCTCAGAGTCTTTCTCTAATTAACTAGACTTTTTTAAGGCATCGAATACCAAGTCAGGCCTTATAGTTGAGGTCTCACTAACTTCAAACCAACCAATTGGAGATCTACATCTCTTACCATAGAGAGCTTCAAATGGAGCCATCTGAATACTGGAATGATAGTTGTTGTATGCAAACTCGATCAAAGGTATGTGGTCATCCCAACCTCCCTTAAAATCTATTGGACACGCCCTTAGCATATCTTCTAAGGTTTGAATGGTCCTTTCTGCTTGACCATTTGTCTGAGGATGAAAGGTTGTACTAAGAATAACTTGGGTACCAAGACCCTTTTGGAATGCTTTCTAGAAATAAGAGGTGAACAGGGTACCTCTGTCTAAGATAACGGACAACAGAACACCTTGCAATCTGATCAACTTCCTGATGTAGAGTTTTGCATAATCCTCGACTAAATAAGAGGTATGAACTGGAAGGAAATGAGCTGATTTGGTCATTGTCTACAATGACCCAGACTGAATTATGCTGATGATGAGTTCGAGGCAAACCCATCACAAAGTCCATGTTCACTTCTTCCCACTTCCAAGTAGGAATAATGAACTCCTGCGTGGACCCATTAGGCTTCTAATGCTCTATCTTAACTTGCTGATATATAGAGTACTTAGCCACAAACT
>NW_025819500.1:0-1093 GCF_002878395.1 Capsicum annuum
CCCAATGCTACCTTAGCAGAGTCAAACAACCTAACCCCCAATCTAGCAAAATTATGTACATCACAATCCAACTCTGTCTTACCTTCTACCACATGCGAAACACTACCCATGGACACTCAACTTAGGGCATCTGCCATAATATTGGCCTTGCTCAGATGGTACAATACACTTATATCATAGTCCTTTAGCAATTCTAACCATCATCTCTGCCTAAGATTCAATTCTCTTTGGGTAAACACATACTGCAGACTCTTATGATCAGTGAAAACATCAACATGGACACCATACAAATAGTGTCTCCAGATTTTCAAAGAAAACACAACAGCAGCCAACTCAAGGTCATGGGTGGGGTAATTTTTCTCATGGGGTTTCAATTGTCTAGAAGCATAAGCTATCACCTTAACCTTTTACATCAATACGCAACCCAACCCAACTCTCGAAGCATCACAGTACACCACAAAACCATCAACACCATTAGGCAAAGTCAAACCAGGGGCTGAAGTGAGTCGAGTCTTCAACACCTAAAAACTCTTCTCACAAGATTTGAACCACAAAAACTTCACTTTATTTTGGGTGAACCGAGTCATAGCAGACTCTATAGAGGAGAAACCCTCAACAAAATGGCTGAAAGAGGAGAGCACGAATCAATAGCAGAGAGAGACACTTTAAGCACGATAGACTTCTGAAAGAAAGAATCACACTTTTTCCTAAAACGTCTTGTAGCCTCTTGCTCATAGATGTGGTGCGCTACACACCGATGATCAAGAATCTACTTAACACGGCTTTTCAGACTCCCTAGGACACGTTAAAACCTTAGGCTCTAATACTAAGTTTGTAACGCCCCGAAAAATAGATCCCGAAGTATCACACGGTGCTTGAGGCTACGAGTAGCCCCAAGCTAACCCTTTGAGCCATTTTCATTCACTTCAACACAAATCAATGGGGTTTTCATAAATAACCCTCAAATATCAATAGAGTAATCATCATTCAAGAATAAAAGAATTTCAGAAAGATAACAAAATACGACTTATTAGTCAAATCCCAATATCTATACTAGTCTGACAAGCCTCTAAGAAAATCAATAAAACCAGCG
>NW_025819501.1:0-1373 GCF_002878395.1 Capsicum annuum
TATGTTCATCAGTACTTTGGAATGTACTGAGTATATGGGGGTGTAAGAATTTACATAAAACAATATCAATACTCATTAATCAAATCATGCATGCAGTTAGGAATGACTCACATAGCTTGAATAAGTCTGAAATGTAAAGCTCATAACTAATGCATAACGAAGCATGTAACACAAATCTCATGAGTCATTATACTTTAGCTTTAAGATTTGTACTCTCTTCTTATTCTCAATACTCAAAGACTAAGGGAAGCTTTAGATAATACTGTCAAACTCATATTTTTATCTTATGGAGAGTAAATCTTCTTCAAAACTCAAGAACTTAGGACTCTTTTTTACTCAAGACACTTGGAACTCGGAGTAATATAACATTGTTTTTAAAACTAATTATTTAATCTAGTAGGGAAAGCTACTTTCTTCTTGGCAAAATTTTACTTCAAGAAACTATTCTGAAAATCTTACTATTGGGGAAAAATACTCAAAAGTTGTTTATTTACTTTTTACTAGCAGAGAGATTCTCTTTACCAACATAAACCATGCGAGCTACATGGATTCCAACGTCTTGTCCTCCTAAGAAAGAAACCTCACATTAGGGAAGGCATCACTGTCTTTCCAGGGAGTGTAACCTCAACTCAGTGATCACATATCTCAGCCTCGGGCCCATAAATCTTAATCCTATGGTGACACATAGTTTTGGAGTATCAAATTGTAGTAACTTATCCTACTCTGTGCTAAATACTACTCCATTTAGTTAGCTACGCTCATCTCATGGAAATCCACTTTAAAATAATCTCATGGTTCATAAAGAACCCAACTATAAAATCTAAAATCTCATTTAGTAAAGTGGAGTTCATACTATGACCTCTAAGGTCAAAACTTTCTCAATAATCTCAAAATACTCAAATCAGGGGTGCTCATTTCACAAAAGTTCATAAAAATTGAAATCTCAAGTATGGATTAATGACCCATAATTCAATCTCAAGTTAAGACTCATCAATATGCATGCTAGATAGCATATGGATTCATAATTTATAAAGAAATCTTGAATCATCAGCAATTTGTCTTAAAACCTTAACATACTCACATACTTCAATTTCTAAAACATTGGAACTATTAAAATCTCAGGGAATAACAATATTGGGTATAAACCCATACTTCAATTTCATAATAAGACATGGAAAATCATAAATCCTTGTAGTTAAAACACTTTTTGGGCACAAGGACAAAAGAAGTGTCCTTGTTCAAATCCCACCTATCTTAGATTGTGACTTAGATGAACAAAATTGCGTGAGACTCTTCTTCTTACTTTTTGAGAGAGGGTTCTTGAAGCCTTTGACTTGGGAAACTTGAATCTCAACTCAATTTATAAAATCTAT
>NW_025819502.1:0-1681 GCF_002878395.1 Capsicum annuum
CTTTCATTTCCAACTTTCTTGTGCTTATTGGAGTTGTAGTCATCTTCAATAATATTTGCTCCATTCATTGTAGAATTTTCTCTTGACCTTCTTTCCACAGCCTTATTGTCTTCTTTAATGCACAATCGTATGATTAGATCTTCGACAGACATCTCCCTACATTTTTGTTTTAAAAAGTTCTTGAAGTCCTTCCACATAGGTGATAGCTTCTCTATTATTGCTGCTACTTGAAATGCTTTATTCACTATCAAACCTTCAGCAAGGAAATTGTGGGTGATCACTTACATTTCCTATACTTGGGAAACAACAAACTTGATGTCTATCTTCTTATATTTCAGGAATCTTGCAACGAAGAACTTTTTAGTTCCAGCATCCTCTATTTTGTAGTTTAGTTCTAGCGCTTCCTACAACTCTTTTATTGTCTTTGTTCCACTATACACATTGAATAGATCATCTTGGAGACCACTTAAAATGTAGTTTTTGCAAAGGAAATCGGAGTGTTTCCAAGCCTCCACAATAAAAAATTGCTCTCATTCAGAGGTTTCCTCGGGCACCAATGGAGCTTCCTCAAATGTGAACCTTTGAAGACAAAGAGTTGTGAGGTAGAAAAATATTTTTTACCGCCCCCTCTTGAAATCAATACCCACAAACATTTTGGGCTTCTCCGCTGGTGCCATTACCGGCGGAACATTAGTATGACTCATTGTGGTAGTATTAGTTGCTGCCACAGTCGTTGCAGTACATTGCAATTTACTATTAGTTTTCATTTTCCTTTCACAACAAGACATAACCTTTAGTATATCAAAATACTATTAATAAAGTTGCAGCAACTTTAAACACTTGTTGTTTCTAGTTTAACGATGAAGCTTTTATGACTTCCAATCTTTAACCGAGTGATTTTAACTTGTGATGAAGATTTTATTTCTTCAAATCACTAGTTAACTTCAGAATGAGTAGAAAGCTTACAGATTTAATCGCTAGAAACCAAGCAATACAGATTTTGAAAAAAAAAAACTTTAGTGAAAATAAAATTTAACCAAACAAGCAAAAATTTTTTTTTTCATCCAAATTTATTTCCTTAAGATTGTTGTTTTCAATGTTTTCGGGTATAAGAATCTATATTTATGCAGAACAACTTCAACACAAGTTCAAGTCTAGAAACAAGAACACCTATGACGTTATATAACACCCTCAACACAAGATCCAAAACACCTTTCAAAAAAGTTTTTTTTTTCCAGAAATTTAGATGAAATAGAAAAGGCCAAGTTCTTCGACTTCACGAAGTGTCCTTAAGGAAAATAATTCCTCTCTAGTACCCGAGGTTACAGGATTTTTTGTCAGGATAAAATACCCTAATAACCCAACTGTAGTGGTACCTCAAACGATCGGATTCTCTTCAAACTCACTCAATGATTAGATGATTAAACAGAGTATATTTTCAGAAAATAAGAAGAACTTTATTGCAAAAAAATATTTGTACCTAAATCTGTGGATAAATGCAGGTTTATATAGCTATTAAGTGCCCCTTTCGAAAGGTGGCAATGGTTTATCAGAAAAGATGTATCTTTTGGAAGAGTCATGTCTGTTCATTCAAAATATTGTGTCTTTTTCTAAATAGACAACTATTCAAACAGTCACTTCTTTTCGAAAAGTAATAGTAATCAACTGAATAATTTAGTGT
>NW_025819503.1:0-1499 GCF_002878395.1 Capsicum annuum
CCATAACTCTTTTGCAGTCTTGGTTCAGCTATACATATTGTAAAGGTCATCTTGGAGACCACTCAAGATATAATTCCTGCAAAGGAAATCTGAGTGTTTTCAAGCCTCCACAATCACGAAGCGTTCTTTTTTAGAGGTTCCCTCGGGCACTTCCAAAGCTTCCTGAACCGTGAATGTTTAAAGACACAGAGTTGTGAGGTAGAAGAACATTTTCTTCTTCCATCTCTTGAAGTCAATACCCATGAACTTTTCGGATTTCTCTGCCGGTGCCATAGCTTGTGGAGCATTAGTACGACTCGTCGTGGCAATACTAGTTGCCGCCATAGTCGTTTCAGCATCATGCATTTGACTATCAGTCATCATTTTCCTATCACCACAAGACAGTACCTTAAGTATATCGAAATACTTATTAAAAATTTACAGTAACTTTAAACACTTCTTGTTTCTAGTTTAACGATAAAGTTTTAATGACTTTCAATCGTCAACCGAGTGATCATTAACTTGTGATGAAGATTTTGTTTCTTCAAATCACTAGTTAAGTTCAAACGGAGTACAAAGCTAAAAGCTTTAATCTCCAGAAACCAAGCTATACACATTCAAAAAAAAAAATCTTTTTCTAAAGATTATTCCTTAAGATTGTTGTATTTCAACGTTTTCGGGTACAGGAATCTGCAATTTGACACAATAACTTCAACACTAGTTCAATTTTAAAACAAGAATACTATGAAGTACAACAACACCCTCAACACAAGATCAAAGTGATCTTTCTAAGAAGTGTGTTTTATTTTTCCAGAAATTAAGATTAAACAGAAATGTAAAGCCAAGTCCCCCAACTTCACGGAGTGTCCTTAAGGAATAATTTCCCTCACTGTACCCGAGGTTTTGGAATCTTCCTCCCAGGATAAAATGGCTTTCAATCCAACTATAGTGGTACCTCAAATAATTGGATTCGTCGAACTCACTCAACGATTTGATTGATCACAAGGAATGTTTTGAAGACAAGAAGAGTTTGTATTTCAAAAATTTTTTCATACCAAAACCTGTGGATAAATGCAAGTTTATATAGCCATCAAGTGCCCCTTCCGCAAGGTGGCAATGGTTCATCTGAAAAGGTGTATCCTTTGGAAGAGTCATGTATGTTCATTCGAAACATTATGTCTTTCTGAACAGTCACTCCTTTTCCAAAATAATATGTCTTTTCATAAAGGGTTGTGTCCCTCCATTTTCCATTCACACCAATTGAACCCATCAGATATCACATATGTCCACTTTATACAAGTTTAAGTGCAACTTGTGCACCCCAAAGCTGGAAGGCATAAATGAAAGCTTAAGGCCATGTTAAATATCACATTTATGTATTATGCCTAGTCCTCTTATCTTTGATGACCTTTATTTACATTTTGTCCTCTGTTCAAAAAATTGTGTAAAACTTACTTTGACATTACATGCATATTTTTATCAATCCAACAAGACTTGTGATCAATTCAATAAAATAAGAA
>NW_025819504.1:0-1298 GCF_002878395.1 Capsicum annuum
AAAGTAACCAGTTCTCAGTATCTTCCTAGAAAGGGTGAACCCATTTATATGGGGCCCATAGTCTCCAGCGTGTACCTTCTTTATTAATTTTGTGGCTTCCACAACGTCGACACATCTTAAGAATCCTAAGTCTGGAGTCCTCCTAAAATGGATTTCCCCACTTGGAAAATAATTCTTTGCCAAATGTTGAATTTTCTTCTTCCGATTGTTACTGGCCTCTTCAGGATATATTCCAAATTCTAAATACCTTTTAATATCATAGTACTATGGCTTTTCGTAAGGCTTCTCTTCAACATGTGCACAATGCACAGGTTGTTCCTTCAAGCTTATTTCCATAGAATCAATGTAACTCTAATCTGGATGCTCAATCATGAAGGATATAGTGGCCAAAGCATCAGCAAACTCATTCTGTATCCTTAGCATATGTCTGAAATCAACTTCCTTGAATCTTCCATATAATTCCTGCACTAGCTCCACATAAGGAGTAATCTTGGAGTTTTTTATCGCCCATTCTCCCTGTACCTGGTGAATCAGCAAGTCCGATTTTCCAATGAGTAGCAATTAATGGACACCCATATCAAGAGCCAATTTGATACATAAGATGCAAGCCTTATATTTGACCATGCTATTGGTGCACGGGAAGCATAACTTGGTGGTTACTAGATTGTGTTGGCCTATTTCTGACACCAAAACTGCTCCGATTCCTGAACCTTTGAATTTTACCTCTCCATCAAAGAATAACCTCCATCGGTAAATCTCTGCAATGTTTACTCCCACAAATAAAATCTCCTCATCTGGGAAGTATGTTTGAAGTGGCTCATATTTATCATCAACCGGATTCTCTCTTAAATGATCCACAAAGGCTTACCCCTTGATTGCCTTTTGAGTCACATACAAAATATCAAACTCACTCAACAATATTTACCATTTAGCTAGTTTTCCCATAGGCATGGCTTTCTGGAATATATACTTCAATAGATCCATTCTGAAAATAAGATATGTTGTGTATGAGGATAGATAATGCCTTAATTTTTATGCAGCTTGGGTCAAAGCACAACACATCCTTTCTACAAGAGTGCAACAAGCTTCATATGACATAAAATTTTTGGTCAAGTAGTAGATTGCTTTCTTTTTCTTATCAGTCTCATCATGTTACCTGAGGATACATCCAAAAATATTTTCTGAGACTGACAAGTAAAACAACAGCAGACTTCCTTCCCTTAGTGGAATCAAAACTGGCGGAGCAGATAAATATTCCTTGATTCTGTCAAAAGCTTTCTGACATTCTTCTGTCCACT
>NW_025819505.1:0-2417 GCF_002878395.1 Capsicum annuum
CAATACACGTACTTGAATACGCCAATACATGTACTTGAATACGGGGTGTTACATAGGGGTACGTTAATGAGACATATAGGTGATGCTCACAAAAAAGAGTTAAATATTGCACAAGGTGTTGCGGATGTTGGTGGGCCAACACAAACTAGAATAGAACTAGCAACCGGTCAGGTAATGAAGAAGTATAATAAATTAAGGGACCGGGAAGAAATAAACTAAAATGATAGTTGTGAGTTGTTTACTTTTAGTTTTCCTTCTTCTGATGCATTTATTCATTATATTCAAGTAATTTATAATCCTATGTTTAATGGTATTCCGAGAAGTACTTGTCGAGCCGATATTTTTAGATTTCATTCACAATATTATTTTTATTTATCAACAATGTTAAAAAATATTCAATGTAGAATGTCCCTAACTTCTGATCTTGGGCGTGCTGCAAATAAAAATGATTATTTAACTATTACTTGTCACTGGATAGATAGTAGTTTTATTATGCAAAAACGTATTCTTGCTTTCTTATATGATGAAGATCGTAAACATACTAGAGATTTTATTGCTGATTCGATTGCTAAAGTTGCAGAATTTTATGGTATCGAAAATAAAATCTTGTGTATTACTTTTGATAATTCTTCTAACAACAAGACTGCTATAACAAAAATAAAATCTAAGTTATCTCCGTCGTTACCTGAAATTTTTCATATTAAGTGTACATGTCATATATATAATTTAATTGTAAGAAATGGTCTTGAGTTTTTTGAGTTTTATATTGAAAAAAATCAACTTGCCATTGGTTTTATTCAAGAAAATAATCGTAGAAGTAGAATTAGAGACTTTAAACTTAAATGTGAACAAAATGTACTTGCACCGATATTGATGCCTAAAGAATCTGAAAGTAGATGGAATGCTGCGTATGATTTTTTAAAAACTCGTTATAAATACAGAGTTCCTATTACACTATCTTTTAACCAATATTGTGGTTCGTTTGCTGATTATGTTGATTGCATGTTACATGATTCTGATTGGGTTGTAATTAATGATTTTGTTAAGTTTTTGAAAAAAATTTATATAGCTACGATTGAATTTTTCGGTGCTTATTATCCTACTGTTTGTAATATTTTGGAATATATAGCCAATATTTTTGTTTTACTTAAAGAATATAAAAATAAAGAAGGTTACAAAGATGTTGTTGGTGCCATGTTTGCTAAATTTAAAAATATTTTTTCTCGATTCCCCCTATTTACATGGTTGCTGCTATGATTAATCCGTGCATGAAATATAATACTATGTGCCACTTTAGTACTATTATTTATATTAATTTAGAAATAAATACTAACAATGATTCTCAACAAGTACAACCTAACTTGTGGACGGCTATGGGTGATGCGAATGAATACATAGATAAATTATATAATCACTATGCTGATTTAGTTGATTTAGCCGTACCTACAAATATCACTCCAACTGTCGCTCCGCATCCTTCCGAGGAGCCATTATTTTCTAAAAGGCCAGCACATAGTGATTTTCCTGATCACTTTTATGATTTAAATTATTGGAACAGTGTCGAGGAGAGAGCTTACACATCAACTTATCGGGAAAAGCTTAAGTATTATCTTTGGTCGCTGCTAAAGGATCGCAGACGATGGATCAACGCGTTGGATTGGTGGAGGAGTAATGAAACACAATATCTCGTGCTTTCAAGATTAGCTAGAGATATCTTGAATGTTCCAATGTCAACCGTTGCATCGGAGAACATTTTTAGTCAAGGATGACAACAACTTGGAGATAATCGACATTCATTGAGAAGCAATGCAATGAATGCTATCGTTTACCTTAGAGATTGGATTAGAGCCGAACGATGAAATCAAGGAATGGAAGCGGAGCCGAACGATGAGCAGAGACTTGAATAAATTATGACTTCACGGGAGAACTCAGTAGAATCAAGTCCAATGCATGGTTTTACGCTATCCTATGCAAGTTCCCATTAATATTAACATGAATGAGTTGGAAAAAATGATGCAAAATTTGTAGATTTTTCATTCATGTAAATTATAAATTTTGGATCATTTTACAATAAATAAAATTCAACATTCATTCATTCTTTAGTCCTTACTTTGTAAATTTTTTCATTTAATGATTTAAATTGAATTTCTAGTTTAAATTAAAAACGTAGTTTTAATATATTATTAATTTACTATTAAGTATTATACTATTATTAATTTATTATATTAAGTAGCATATGTTTTAATTAAAAGTGTATATATGTGTATATATTACCTAAAATAGTATATATATAACGTATACATGTGTATATATATTTTATAAATTAGTGTATAACTATATATAGTGTGTGTGTGTGTGTATTGTAGTGTATATATATATATATATATATATATATATATATATATATATTGTAGTAT
>NW_025819506.1:0-1405 GCF_002878395.1 Capsicum annuum
ATGGAGTGTGAATCAAACTAAAGTTTGGGTTGAATGAAACTATTATACTGATCCAGATTTTCCATTATGAATATTTAAAAAAAAAATAGTTAGGTTGATAGCAGTAAGTTCTTTAAAACTAAACTATTTGCCCATATTTTAATCTGTTAGAATTATTTCATAAATATCTATGGTTGAGTAAATAGCTCTACCATTGCTACTCATGAGTAAAAGAAAAGATAATGATTATTCAATGCAAAGAAACGTCACACAACAAATTATTTTTCAATGAAGAGGAAAAAAAAAGTTCATGTGTGGAAGACACCATAAATCTTTTGGTTTTAGGAAGGGTGCATTTTAGCAATCACTACTTAAAGAAGTCAAATAAAAAAATTTATGGATTGTCTGTTCCAATAGTAAGAAACATTTAGGAATTTCTGTAATTATTCATTTTATCTTTAAGAGTGCATTATGACATAACCACCAGTGACCATCACGTCTCTCCCTTTTCTCATTTGAGAGAGATATAGTCAAAACACTGAATATATCAATTACTCTTATCTATGGTGGAGATACTGTATAGAGATCGATAGTTTAACATTTCTGGTCCACATACAAATTCAGGCAGTACTTGATTAGAGAAAGAAAATAATAACAATGAGAGAATATTATCTGCTAGAAGCATTTGGGGCAAGTTTAAGTTATATACACCACCTGTATAAAGATTTTTTTGGTTATTACTATCAGATTATTCAAAGGGATATCTACATGATACTCCTACTTTTGAAATTTGTGATCTTGAGTTGTAATAGATAAAGGCGATTGATATGATAGTGTAAAAAAAATTATATTGACGGTGTATATATATAGACTAGACTCATTAGGGCATGCATATGTAGATTTTAATTATGTGCCATTTGACTTCTTAGATTTGGTCATTTTAATGTGATTAGTCATATTACACGTTTGGAGACCATGATTGAATTTCTTAATGCTAGTATGCCAAAATTATGACACAAAAACTCTATGCTCTCAAATTCTAGAATAATGAATGAGAAAGATACGTGGCACAACTTTTTCTTCGTTGAAATATATTGATTGATTGTTCTGTTAGCAGTCAAACAATATATTGTACATGAATTATGATGGTTCAAGTGATAATATCAAATCTTTTTATAGTTTTGAGATGGACTGGAAAAGAAGCACAAGGGATGTTCGACTTACTATATTCCACTATAAAAAAAAAATAGAAATTAGTGATGAATAAATTTTTTACCTAACCGATTATTCTAATTTTTTAGTGACGAATTAGCGATCAATTATTAATTAATATTTGGATTACTTTATCTCTAGACAACTAGAGTTAAGTTTTTCAACTGTTCTAACTGTTTTTCAATTTCTTTTTAGTTTTAATTACAGTTCAATT
>NW_025819507.1:0-1398 GCF_002878395.1 Capsicum annuum
GCATGATTTTTATTTGATTTTTACGAATTTGAAGCATGAACCCATATCTTATAATGATTATTATGAAATCTTGATGTTTATGATTTTGAAAGATGAATTTATATGTGTGAAGATAGAAAGCATGAATCTTGAATGATATTTATCATGATTTTGATATTTGAGTCGTGAATCCCCATTGGAAATTGTGTTTTTTTTAGAAAGTGTATGTTATAAGCACGTTGATGTTGAATAGTTGAGATATTTTGAATGATTTGTCCTTTTGGTCTTAATGGAGTTGTTTTAAACTCGAGTGTGAAAGAAATCCACAATGTGGTTGATTTTGATAGATGGGAAGCATGATGGCTCCTGATGTATATTTATATATTACTTAAATTATTTTATTGTGGATTGTCTTTGAAATAATTTGAGCTAAGTCTGAGAGAAATCTTTAGCACCGAGTGGGAGGTATAAAGCAACCTTACTTCCCTAGAACTACGTGCCCCTATAGAAGTGAGCCTGAGGCTGATTTATATAGTGATTATTAGTTTGTGTGGATTTGATATCGATAGTCCTACTCCGATGGTAAGGATAGGACGGCTCTCCCTAATGTGGGTTGTATGTTGGACTCCATGTAGCTCACATGGTTTATGTCGGTTATAGGATCTCCCTCTGTGTGTGTGTTTTCTTGTGTGTATGGTGAATGGTGAAGTGATTTGGAAGTGAAATTGTGAAAGTTATTCTTTCAAAAGATTTAAATGATATTTACATTATAAGAATTGATATTCTTGATGAACTGAAAGTGATTGACAAATTATATGATGACTCACATATGTTATTGTACTTATTTCATCCTCTCATAATTATGCTGATTTTCTTCGGGCTGTGTAAGTCTTTCATACATCCTGCATATTTCTTATAAATATTTATGATGATGATGTTTAGACAACTGCATACACCCCTATATTCTCGGTTCCTTTCTATGGTACTGACCTACATCTTCAGATGTGGGCTGCATTTTCTCAGAATATAGGTTCAAGTGCTCAGTTCCAGGTTCGACAGTGATTCTTCGGGCATGCTGTTCTATATCCTCTTTTTGGTGAGTCCTCATATTTCGAGGACATGATGTCTGATGTTGGTTTCACGAAATTGTTTACATTGGATAACTGAGTATGAGCCAGTTGGGGCATGTCTCAATGGCTCGTTGGTTTTATTGATTTTCTTAGAGGCTTGTTAGACTAGTATAGATATTGGGAGTTGACTAATAAGTCGTATTTTGTTATCTTTCTAAAAAAAATTTATTCTTGGATGACTATTACTCTGTTGATATTTGAGGGTTATTTATGGAAACCTCATTGATTTGTGTTGAACTTAATGAAAATGGCTCAAAGGGTTAGCTTGGGGATACTCGTAGCCTCAAGC
>NW_025819508.1:0-1096 GCF_002878395.1 Capsicum annuum
TGAAACCAACATCAGACATTACATCCTCTGTTGTGGTGAGTCCTCATATTCCGAGGATGTGATGTCTGATGTTGGTTTCATGGAATCATTTACATTTGATAACTGAGTTTGAGTCAGTTGGGGCATGTCTCAATGGCTCGCTGGTTTTATTGATCTTCTTAGAGGCTTGTCAGACTAGTATAGATATTGAGAGTTGACTAATAAGTCTATTTTGTTATCTTTCTGAAATTCTTTTATTCTTGAATAATGATTACTCTATTGATATTTGAGGTTTATTTATGGAAACCCCATTGATTTGTGTTAAACTGAATAAAAATGGCTCAAAGGGTTAGCTTGGGGCTACTTGTAGCCTCAAGCACCGTGTGATGCTTCGGGACCCATTTTTCAGGGCGTTACAAACTTGGTATCAAAGCCGAAGGTTATAAGGTGTCCTAGGGAGTCTGACAAGCCACATTAAGTAGATTCTTGATCAACGGTATATAGAGCGCCACATCTATGAGCAAGAGGCTACAAGACGTTTTAGGAAAAAGTATGATTCTTTCTTTCAGAAGTCTATCATGCTTAAAGTGTCTTTCTCTGTTATTGATTCATGCTCTCCTCTTTCAGAAATATGCCTCCACGTTGAGCGAGAAAAAATAATGATGTTCAGCAACCTCAACCCGCTGACCTATTGAATAAAAACGTGTCTCATGCTGAATTTTGGGCAGCCTTTCAGGCGCTGGCCCAAGCTATTACTGCAAATGTTCAGGCCAACCCAGCCGTGGCTCCACAGAAGCAGGGAGGTGATTCAGCTGCTGCCAGGATTCGTGACTTCATACGGATGAATCCGCCAGAATTCTATGGGTCCAAGTCTGATGAAGATCCACAGTTGTTTTTAAAGAAGGTGCGGAAGATTACTCAGGTGATGCATGTATCTGAGGAACATAGTGTGGAGTTGGTTGTGTATAGGTTGAAATACCTTGCTTATGACTGGGTTGTTGCTTGGAGGAAAGGTAGAGGTGAGGGAGCTGTCTATACAACTTGGCAAGAGTTTCAGGATGCATTCCGGGATAAGTTTTTCCCTTTGGAGATGAGGGAGGCGAAGGTGGAAGAGTTT
>NW_025819509.1:0-1425 GCF_002878395.1 Capsicum annuum
AGGAACTTGAGCCAACTACTCTTCTAGTATTGAAATGTGGACTGAATTAAACTCTAATTTCTGATATTTCTTCTTCTTGTTATTGTACTGTTGATTCGGATTTGTTGGTAATTTTTGTTCACAGTTAATGTTCTTAGTGTATGTGTGTATGTGTGATGTGTTGGTGTTGTTGGGTTGATTTGTTATTTGTTTTGGAAAAAATAGTGCTGAAACAGATAAAACATATGATGAATAGATAAAGACATCTGATGAAACAGATGAAGACATCCGATGAACAGATGAAGACATCTAATGCAGTAGATGTTAATATCAAATGCAACTATGAAAATTGATGCAACAAATGAATACTCTAACAGATCATTCATCTATTGCGACAGATGACTCTTCATTTTGGAAGAAATTTAAACAATATTGATCCATCAGATGAGTGATATGTTTTTATTCTCTCCAAAGGTTTACTCGTTTGTTGCAACAGGTCAGTTATATGTTCCAACAGATAAAGTACCTGAGGCAACAGATCAGTGATCTGTTCTTATTATTTCCAACAGATTACTCATCTGTTGCAACAGGTCATTTATATGTTGCAACAGATAACAAATCTGGTGCAACAGATTAGTAATTTATTTTTATGGTCCTATTTAGAAGAAATCTAAACAATATTGATCTAACAGATAACTCATTTTCCAACAGATGAGTGATATGTTTCAACAGTTCAGTGATCTATTTTTATTCTCTCTAAAGGTTTACTCATCATTGCAATAGGTCAGTTATATATTGCAATAGATAAAATGCTTGGTGCAACAGATCAGTGATCTATTTTTATTATTTCCAATGGATTACTCATCCATTGCAACAAGTTATTTATATGTTGCAACAGATAACAAACTTAGTGCAACAGATTAGTGATGTGTTTTTATGGTTTCCAATGAATTACTCATTCATTGCAACAAGTTGGTTATAGGTTGCATCAGATAAAATACCTGGTGTAATAGATTAGTGATTTATTTTATTGTTTCCAACGGTTTACTCATCTGTTGCAACGGTTGGTAATATGTTGCATCAGATGACATACCTAGTGCAATAGATTAGTGATCTATTTTATTATTTGCAACAGTTTACTTATTCATTGCATCCGGGTCGGACAGATTAGAGATTTATTTTTATTGTTTCCAATGGTTTACTCATCCGTTGCAACAGGTCTGTTATATGTTGCAATAGATAACATACCTGGTGCAATAGATATGTTGTCTGTTGGAACTATTTTTTTACCATTGTGTATGTTAGATTTACTGTTATTCTTTTATAACGATGCATTAATCAATTATAATCTATTTTATGTTCCTGTTAATTTAAGATAATATGGCTCCAAAAAGAAAAAAAACCGAATCAAGTCCAAGTAAAGGAACAAGTGCAGCAGTTTGGCTA
>NW_025819510.1:0-1118 GCF_002878395.1 Capsicum annuum
GTATTTTCTTTGTTAGCCACCAACGTACCTGTGTATTATCTGTTCGTACAATAAATTTGTTATATACAATATATGGCTCAAATGATAACAAACACTTATATAATGAACATAACTCTTTTCTATTTATTTCCCATTTTATTTCTGTCTCGTTGAACGTACCTGAGTAGTATCTACAATGGTGTTCTATTTTTCTGCTTCATATCGATATTTAAGTACTCCTCCGTAACTATATTCACTTGCATATCATGTAAAGTTTGTAGCTGATTTTTAGTTTCGCCACTTTTTGCTACGAAAGAAAAAAAGTGACTAAAGTGTTTCGCTACGGAACTTTTTATATTTATCCACGACATATAATATAGCTATAAATCCACAGAGTGTTGAAATATTGACATATGCAACGGAAGCAAATAGTCAGATCACTTGCATGTAATATAGATTACATTAGAGGCCTAAAGGCATAATCAAGCATAAAATTGATATTTATCTCTTGAAGTAGCGCCGACTTGATAAGATTAGGGACCTAAAGGCAAGCTTCGTACGGAGACCCTAAAAATAATTTAAATGTGATTTTTTTTACTTTTTTAGATGCAAAGTTATATTTTTGACATATTTAAATTGAATAAATTTTAATAATAACTAAAAAATAATATATTCTTATAAATTAAGAACATCAACTATGCCAAAATTTTAATGAAAACAATATATTATGAAATTAGAGTGATAAAAAAATCTAGCTCAAATTGATAAGTTGATATAATGATATCAAAGTAGTGTTTTATATATTACTCTAATATAACGTTGATTGCTGTAACGCTTGAAATTTTGAAAGACACTAAAAAGTAAATTTTGAACTTTTGTAATCAAATAACAGTAATTCTGCAAAATGCAGAAAGTAAAGTTAGACTTCAAAATATTTAATAACTAGATGGCTCGTGCCAGTGCAATCATTGTTTCTGTTATTGATATAACTTTAGCATAACCAAGATGATTAAATAATTAACTACATATACTGCATATCAAGTACACACTCAGAGACACTCACAGTATTCTTTCATACATGAAACAAATTTTTCTTCAATGTTGGAAATTTATAAAGGAAATGAATTTCTCTTGAATGT
>NW_025819511.1:0-1033 GCF_002878395.1 Capsicum annuum
AGATTACTTATGGGTGCCGTATTTATGTTATGTAATCTTGTAACCTTGTGCTGTGCTTTACTATGTGTTTCTGTGGTACCGCGTGTCTTGAGCCGGGGGTCTATCGGAAACAACCTTTCTACTTCTTCAGAGGTAGAGGTATGGACTGCGTATATCCTACCCCCCCCCCAGACCCCACCAGGTGGGAATACACTGGGTTTGTTATTGTTGTTGTTGTAATTTTCTCATTTAGTTGGTGCTAACTTAAGAAAAGGTAATAATGAATGTGGGTTCCATCACTGGTTTACAAGCAAATATAAATTGCATTGTGAAATTATGAAATTTGTGTATTCATTGTTTTAGAATTTAGATGCATTGAAATATTAAATGCAGCATTACTCGTGTATTCTATTAGAAAGATAATTTGTTGCATAAATTACATAGCAATAAATTTTAGACTTAATGTCTTGTGATTTATATAAATTTGTTTGAGAGAGATTTAGCCAAAACAATCTTGATTGAATAAAATAATATATACTATTGTAACACCCCAAATTTTTGCCTCTGAAAATTTCTTGAGTTTTGAGTTTACTGGCCAGGCTACGACTCACCTAACGAGTTGTAAGTTCTCCTTATGAGTCGCAGGACTCGAGTCGTAGGGTGACCAGTGAGGTTGCCAATGTTTTTATCCTGATCACAACACAAAACTCATGAGTTGTGAGAAGTGGTCATTAGTCGTAGGGTGTGCCTCGTGACCAAATCAGTATAGGTGCCCAAACCACTATTATGGTTACGACTAGGACCCAATGAGTCATAAGGTCCATGTATGAGTCATAGCATTAACAGTGAGGAGGCCCCATGTCTCTGCCAGACTATGAGTCATGGTGATGACTCGTAAACAGACATCACGAGTCTTGACATGACTCGTAGTCACTGACAATCATTTTTCCTATGTTTTAGTTAGAGGTACTTTGGTCATTTTCCTCTTTCCCCAATTGTGACTCACGACTTAAAAATACTTTAGGGCATTAGTATCACTCCAAAGAAAATCAAA
>NW_025819512.1:0-2301 GCF_002878395.1 Capsicum annuum
GCGTCTACGTATCTCACTCCCGAGAGAGGAGAATCAGGTGTGCGTAGTTCGTGAAGTCTAGCCAAAATGGCCGATTAAACTCTTTTCCTTTCTTTTTCCTTTTTCTTGAAACTTTATAAAAGAAAAGAAAACAACAAATTGTCAAAAGAATTGATGAAAATCTTTTTGCTTTCTTCAGGTTTAAATCTCTATACAAAATGAAATGTATGATCATCAAAGAAATTTTTTTTTTTAGGTTTTCAATTCTGAATTTCATACAAAAATGAAACTACTAAAGAAAAATCTTTTTTATAGTTTTCTTTTAAATATGTAAATGAAACATCTACTCTAAATGAAGAGTGAAGAAAATCTTTTTGGATTTTTCAAATAAGATTCCCGAACCAACAATAGGATACTTACGTATCTCACTCTCTCGAGAGAAGAATCAGGGGTGTGTAGTTCGTCCAGATTGGACAACTAAGGATTAAATAACGAACTGAACCCTGAGTTAAGAGACATGGCCAAAGACAGACGATGAACAATGTAAATAAAATCTTTTTGAGTTTTCAGTTTGACATTACACATAAAAATGACACCAACAACTATGAAAGAATTTTTTTTTCATTTTATGAAATGTACAAAACTTCTACCATTTTTTTTTGAATTTTCTTTTTATAAAAAGCTCCTATTTGGAAAAAAAAATCTTTTTGAAAATTTTGAATTATGAATGCATGGTAAAGGAATAAAATAAAAATCTTTTTGATGTTTTTGAGAACATGAGTGCGAAGGTAAAAAAATCTTTTTGAATTTTTGGATTGTGAAAAGAATCAAAAGCCATAAAGAACTCTAAAACTATGAAAACACTCTTTTTTGACTCACCTTTTCTTTTCTCTCTTTTTTTCCAATACTTTCTATTCTACACACTTTACTTCTAACACATGCTTTCCCCAAATCGGTCTGTCAAATGACCACATTACCCTCAGAGATGCAACATTTATCACGTAGAGAAGCTTTATAGGTGAGTCTCCTACAAAGGGCCACGTGGGTCCTGCTTGGTCTCAATATGATGTAGATAAGCATGACCTAAAGGTTGACCTACGATGGGATCCACTAACAAGGCTGTTCGGGGGAGCGTATGGTCAATAGGGGCTGCAAGAGCTTTCCACTCACTCCATAACACCGACGGCTCCCCCTCCTAAAATAAGGGTGACTCAACTAGAGGTCGTGTACAACACGTGTACTACGTACTTGTTGCAGAAAGAATGACTCGAGTTATGCATATGATGCCAGATATAAAGCAGTAACAAATAAGATAAAAACTGTAAACAAAGAGCACGTAGACACTCAACAATGATAAACAATAATATAAAACAATACAAACAAAATGTCTATACACCTATAGTGCCAAACAAAGCGAATAAAACTCTAAAATAAGCTCTAATTCTGAAAATTCCCCAGCAGAGTCGGCAGAGCTGTCACACCCCTTTTTTAACTCCAAAAAAAGATTTTATTTAAAGTTTGAAAGGGTTTTTATTATCAAAGTGACAAAAGATGAAAATTTGTTTTGAAAAGTACCTTTTATATTCAAAACTCAGAGTTGCCATTTGGCATAAATCGGGCGTGCCAAGTCACCCTTGGATATCCTTTTTCAAAATGGTTTTGACTCTTTAAAACTGATCTGTGAACAGAGATTTCTGCTAAGAAATTCTGTTGACTGAGGGGAAGGTGTTAGGAACCCCTCGATCCCATGGTTTGACCATGGTCGCTTGGCGGAGCATATCGGCTAATTTAAAACTACGAATGTATAAACTGCAGAACACATAAAACAACCAAACCAAACAAACAAAAAATCCAAAAAGTTAATGTCCAGTCCAATTATTACAAACCCAAAGTAGAAAATTGCAAATAATGTAAATCCTATTCTAACCTATACCACTCTCCAATGCTTTACCCGATGCCTTGGGACTTCATCATGAACCTCCTTTGCGTACATGATACGTCGGGGCATTCGACGGTAAAGAAGTACAAAATACCTCGAGGCATTCCCCGGCAAAATGAATACATATTTTCAATGCGAGACAACCAAACCATTCAACGAAATTTCAAGCATTCAACAAAACCGCAAATTCTAAACTTGGACTACCCAACCTACGTTTGCCTACCCATTTCAATATGTAATAACTCTATCACGTTCCAACGACATTCAAGCTTATTTAAACGAGACAACAATAAACCAAAAGAAAATCTAAATTCACCCTTTTTATCAATTTTTCAATTCCGTTCCAAACAACTAATTTTAATTCTCAAACGAGGTACCATTTC
>NW_025819513.1:0-1108 GCF_002878395.1 Capsicum annuum
AAGCATGATTTCTATTCCCTTAGGTATTTTCACAAACACCTTACATGCACATCTTAGGAATAGGTCGATTCATCAAGATTACAAATATTCAACCACCAATTTCACATATTTATACGTTAAATACCACCATATCCTCACAATAAACATACAAAGATCCCATCTTAGGCATCATCAAACTCCAACCATATGGACATCAACTACAAACAACATAAACATCATGATACAAAATTTAGAAGATGGTTCTTGAGCTTCATGGATGAAATGAGTCCACGAATCAACTCACGCATACCTTAGAAGGAAGATTCTTGATGATTGACGGAGGAATTTCCTTGAAATCGGATCTTCAAGCTTAGTTACGCAACCCTAGTTGTTTTTCTCTTTTAGTACTCTTGGATGATGAGCTATGAGATGATAATAGGCTGGTAATATGTTTAGAACCTATATATTTTGCAGGGTTAAGTTTAGGAAAGTGTAAGGAGTGTTAAAAGACTTAATTACCCTTAAAATAACTCAAAATGGAGTGTTTTTGGCACCTAGAACTGACTTAGGTGGCACCCAAGTGATTGCCTAATCTAGGTTGGGCAGCGCCTAACCAATCTCCTATGTTTGGTTGGGCGGCGCCTAACCAGTCGCCTATCCTTACTATTTCTCATGAAAATGGGCATAACTTTTCACTCGGGTATTGGATTACGGCAAAATTGGTATCGTTGGAAAGATAATTCGATTCTCTACAATTTGTTGGGTATAAATAAGCCAAAAACACCACATTAACATCAATTTATACTCCTTCAAAGATGACCCTCACTAAATCGAACACTAAAACTTGATAGATTCAAAATCTCTTAGCTTGCATTACCTTAAGTGACTCATATGAACATGATTAATGCATCATAAGCTATCTTATCACTAGGATATTCATTCTACGTCATGTACTCAAGTATGAATCACAGGATAGGAGATTTCATACATAGGAATACTTATTCACTTCCTAGCTTAGAAACATGCGGGGTATTACAATATCTCCCTCTTGGGAACATACGTCCTCAAATGAGAATTTACTAAGAAGGGATACAAGACCATAGAACCTGAACTGAACATGATGAATTGA
>NW_025819514.1:0-2095 GCF_002878395.1 Capsicum annuum
ACGGTCATCATAATATCTATCATGAATAGGAATGCTTATAATCAAGTCATAAATCTCATATTCTAATATCATGGGCATTCCGACAACATATACTATTCATAGCAATTGCATGGAAACCATTCAAACGTAAGGGAACGGCAACATATAACGTTTAGTTCATATTTTAATGATTTGGGGATATTATACTTCATGAATTTATTCAACATCTCAAACATGGTAGGGAAAGCATGGATATATTTTGTGTACATAATTTATATCTCCATTATCATACATGCTTTATACCACACATAATTTACATGGAAATTCATATTGGAGTGTATGACTAACATGAACCTGTTATTTAGATATCATGAAATCATGTAAATATGAAGTTCTAACATACTAGGCATTTTATCGAACACCTTGCATGCATTTTTTAACGCATAGGTGGATTTTATACTTGCATTCTTTCACTCCATCTAAAGATCATTTTTTTCAACTAACAACATAACTTTCATGAGACATACAGTCACAATACTGTTATATAGCAAAACAAACAAGCATCAACATGGGTATGATCATACCACCACAATCGACCAAGCTTTTGTATTTTAAAGATTGATTCTTGAACTCCACGGACGAAAGGAATCCGTGGATGAACACTACACATACCTTGGAAGGGAGGTTCTTGATGATTGACGGAGGAATTTCCTTGAAATTTGATCTTCAATCTTGATTGTGCAACCCTAGTTGTTTTTCTCCTATGGTGCTCTTGGATGATGAGCTTTTGAGATGTTAATAGGGTTCTAATGTATTTAGAAGCTATATATTTCGTAGGGTTAAGTTTAGGGACATGTAAGGAGTGTTAAAAGACTTAATCACCCACAAAATAACTCAAAACGGAGTGTTTTTGGCATTGGAACTGACTTACGCGGCGCCTAACCAATCGCCTAAGTTTGGCCGGGCGGCGCCTAACCAATCGCCTATCCGTACTGCCTCTCACGAAAATGGGCATAACTTTTCGCTCGGGTATTGGATTAAGGAGAAATTGGTATCTTTGGAAATCTAATTCAATTCTCTACAATTTGGTGGGTCTAAATAAGCCAAAATACCACATTAAAATCGAGTTATACTTGTTCAAAAATAACTCTTGAAAAATCGAACACTAAAACTTGATGGTTTCAAAAACTCTTAGCTTGTATTACCTTAAGTGACTCATATGAACATGATTAACGCATCATAAGCTATATTATAGCTAGGATACTCATTGTAAGTCATGAACTAAAATGCTACTCACTGGATAGGAGGTTTCATACTTAGGAAAAATGGTTCGTCTCCTAGCTTAGAAACATACGAGGTATTACAACCACCTAGCGCAAAAGTAAAACAAATAATATCTCAAAGTTCAGTTGATTTTCTTTCAGAGTCTTTCAAAAATGCCCATGAGATTTCTTACTATATGATATGTTTATGAACTATTTTTAAATTACTCTCATATATATTGAATATAAATTATTATTTTGGATTTGCTCTGCGTACCAGTACATCTGTATTAGCCCCCAACCTCCCAGGTTTGGAGGCTCAGACTAAGGGTCTGGCTAATCAGTAGAGTATCCTAGAGAGAAGTGATCTATGCAGTGGTTAGGCCTTCTTTGTTCCAGAAGGCCTGTTATTTCAGATTATGTTATTCTATTGTTTTGGTCTACTGGGGGCCTGTCCCAGCTTTCAGATAGTTGTCAGATTTTCATTTAGTAGAGAGTTCGCAGACTGTTATAGATGTTGTTTAGTTAAGTTCGGATTTCATTCCTTATTTTTAAACTAAATCCAGAGTATGACCATGATTCTGCATCAGATTATATTTCCACATCTCCTTTTATTATGTGAATATTATGCATGATTGCGAGATAGAGTAGGATGCCTGGGCCTTCATGGTTCGGGATGTCTATAACCAGCTGCAGCCTTCCTTCTTGATTTCTTAGGGACCTGGTCCCTTAACTTTCCCTTGTCACCTACAGCTTTAAGGTAATCCTTATAGTTCATTTTGTGTATTGCACAATCTTTAATGAAATTCTCAGGACTTCCACATTTGTGACACACCTCAACATTACTTCCCTTC
>NW_025819515.1:0-1367 GCF_002878395.1 Capsicum annuum
ATCTCTGTGTATCTAACATTTTGGGCACTTCTGAACATACTTGCTACAATCATTTTCCATAGTCATCCAAATGTAACCAGTTCTCAGTATCTTCCTAGCAAGGGTGAACCCATTTATATGGGGCCCATAGTCTCCAGCGTGTACCTTCTTTATTAATTTTGTGGCTTCCATAACGTCGACACATCTTAAGAATCCTAAGTCTGGAGTCCTCCTAAAATGGATTTCGCTACTTGGAAAATAATTCTTTGCCAAATGTTGAATTTTCTTCTTCTGATTGTTACTGGCCTCTTCAGGATATATTCCAAATTCTAAATACCTTTTAATATCATAGTACTATGACTTTTCGTAAGGCTTCTCTTCAACGTGCGCATAATGCGCAGGTTGTTCCTTCAAGCTTATTTCTAAAGAATCAATGTAACTCTAATCTGGGTGCTGAATCATGAAGGATATAGTGGCCAAAGCATCACCAAACTCATTCTGTATCCTTAGGATATGTCTGAAATCAACTTCCTTGAATCTTCCATATAATTCTTGTACTAGCTCCACATAAGGAGTAATCTTAGAGTTTTTTATCGCCCATTCTCCCTGCACCTGGTGAATCAACAAGTCCGAGTTTCCAATGACTAGAAATTAATGAACACCCATATCAAGAGCCAATTTGATACATAAGATGCAAGCCTTATATTCGACCATGTTATTGGTGCACGGGAAGCACAATTTGGTGGTTACTAGATTGTGTTGGCCTATTTCTGACACCAAAACTGCTCCGATTCCTGAACCTTTGAAGTTGACCGCTCCATCAAAGAATAACCTCCATCGATAAATCTCTGCAATGTTTTCTCCCACAAATAAAATCTCCTCATCTGGGAAGTATGTTTGAAGTGACTCATATTTATCATCAACCGGATTCTCTGTTAAATGATCCACAAAGGCTTACCCCTTGATTGCCTTTTGAGTCACATACAAAATATCAAACTCACTTAACTATATTTACCATTTAGCTAGTTTTCCCATAGGCATGGATTTCTGGAATATATACTTCAATGGATCCATTCTGAAAATAAGATATGTTGTGTATGAGGATAGATAATGCCTTAATTTTTATGCAGCTTGGGTCAAAGCACAACACATCCTTTCTACAAGAGTGCAGCAAGCTTCATACGACATAAAATTTTTGGTCAAGTAGTAGATTGCTTTCTCTTTCTTATCAGTCTCATCATGTTACCTGAAGATACATCCAAAAATATTTTCTGAGACTGACAAGTAAAACAACAACAGACTTCCTTCCCTTAGTGGAATCAAAACTGGCGGAGCAGATATATATTCCTTGATTCTGTCAAAAGCTTTCTGACATTCTTCTGTCCACT
>NW_025819516.1:0-1181 GCF_002878395.1 Capsicum annuum
TACTAGGATGGACTAATTTGTTACTGATTGTACTGATTAACTTAACTAAACTCATTTTACTGAGTTTTCCTGAGTTCTGTAACTGAACTAGAGTACTACTAATCGTGACATGGTTGAGACTGTTCTGTAACTGACACTGGTTCTAGGCACACAACTAAATTTTTGGGTATTAAATACCCCCAGGACTCGATAGCATGAAAATAATAAGATATGACAATTCTTGAATACTTGACAATAGTCAACACCTCACAATACAATCTATAAGGCATTTTATCAATCACTTGAAAGTCATGAACTTGAACATGAATAGGAATGCATACTAATATATCATAATTTCATTCAACCAATCTCATGAGCATTCGATCAAACACATACAAGGTATAGCTTTAACATGGAAGACATTGTGAACATATGGGTATACCATAAGTTCATCATTTAGACCATCAAAGGATCACAAAAGCACCATAGTCTCAATTTAACATTTTAACAAACACATGATAGGCATAGCTTTATACTTGGGTATGATCAACAATGCTAATACATCATGATTTCATAATTCAAGGGTTTCAATATAAGAGAATCAAAATTCAACTTGCATGCTATCATTATATCAAGAAACACATAAAGATTTCAACTTGGAACACATTCCACAACATCAACATGATTACATTCAAACCCACAACATGGAAATCATAATTCATGTTTTTCTTTTTGTAAAAAAGAAGTTTCTTGAACTCCAAGGGTGGAATGGACCCTTGGATGAATACTTTACATACCTTGTTGAAGAATTTTTAGAAATTAATGATGGAATCTTGAGTTCTTGATTTGAAATTTTAAAACCCTAAGGCTTGGTCTCGAGAGAAATTGAGAAAGAATGTGTTTATTTGCTTCCTATGGTATAAAATTTCATGTTTTGGGGGCTGATACCTGGGGGAAAAAGACCCAAATACCCCCAAGAATACGGTATTTTAATGAGTGAAAACTAGATTGCCGATGCGCAGGTCGACACAGCTCGTCAATAGCACCGACGCGATATCTAACGCATCGGGCCAAGATCACGCCGACTCACTAGAATTTGATGTTGGTAGCTGGGGAAATATTAACCAACACGATAGGTAACACAGCGCACCAAATTGCATTGGTACACTATTTTAGGATTCCAAAGAAGCTTCAAACGAAGT